>NW_010170974.1:0-4826 GCF_000695765.1 Mesitornis unicolor | reverse complement strand
GTCGCAGCGGCCACGAGGCACTGTTTGGACTCTTCCACTTGAGACTACTGGGATCAGGTTTTGTATATAGTTAAATATTCTTTTGTCCCTTATTAATTCCCTTTTCCTTTCCCCTGTTGGTTTTCATTAAACTTGTTGCAGTCTTAACTTCCAACCTTGTGCGAAGCATCTTTTTCTCTATTCCTTTTTTTTTTTAATCCTCTCCCTGGGAGGGTAGGTTACAATAGAGAGAAAATCCTGCTCGCTCTCTCTCTGACCCTTCAACGGAGACAAGGGTGGAGCTGTGTATTTGAAACTCTCAGGCTTAGAAGAGAAATTTTCCTGAATCCTGCGCATTAAAGAAGAGTGCTGTAACCCAAATGTACAAATCAAGATATTCGTTGCAGCATGTAACCCAAAACAGGAAAGCTCTTTGAATGCTTAGACCCTTCTGGCACCCTAACTTCTGTCCATCTGCAGTTACAGGTAACAGTTTCTGCAACATAGACCATATACAGGAATAATGCTTGAAAAATTACTTTTTGCATTCCTAACATGAACAGAAGTTGTTTACATATAGTCAGGGGTCATTATTAACTTGAAAGCAGATGGTATAGAGGAAGCTTCACTGGTACTGTTCAATACACCTGACTGCTCAGTGGAAATAGCCCTGCATGCTTTCTCCCCATATGTAAATAAACACATGTGAATACAAAAAATATGCAGTCATTTTAATAATAAAGAAAGAGTGAATCTATTTCTGAAAGAAAACTGAATAACGTTAAAAAAAATAAAATAAACTATTTTTTTAAAACTCCTCTGGAGATGCACCAGATGCCTTTTCACCATTTGGTGAAATGTTGAATGTTTCACCTTAAATTCCTTGCTGAAGCCCATGGTGTTTGCTAAAATATCAAGCTCAAAGTGGCTTGGGAATATCCAGCTCAAACGTTTAGAAAGGTTCCACTATATTTCCTATGAACAATTAAATCTTGCCAGTAGGTAATAGTAGTAACTGTACACCAAAACCCTACAGGTAGACATTACTTAAATGAACCACAATCCAAAGAAATTATAAATGATTGACCTTTATCAGGTAGTGATAAAAAGGAGGAGCAACCATGCATCACCCCCAAAAGTTTTCATTTTAAATTTCAGACATTGTTCAATCCCTTATAATTATCCTAACTTAAAGTAATAAAATGTTTTGTGGGACAACTTAGAGAAGCAGAATGTATGAGAGAAATTATGCAGTTAATGGGGAATTGCTCGAGTTGTAATTTACTAAATATCATTGCAGATTCTTTGTGTCAGGTTGCAATAAAAGAAAGATCTTCCTAAATTAATTTACACTGGTTAATTAAATCCTAGATAATAACTAACTATACTTTTATGCAACATAAACACAATATTTTAAGCTGGACACTTGAGGTTAGACACCCAAAATCTCACAGTACCAACTGCTGTACAGATCCTTAGCCTGAGCATGGACTGAGATGTCTGAAAGCAGGCAGCCACATTTTAATATTGGTCTATCACAATGCTACTCCGTTGGTTCAACAATTAGTATAATTCCTTACTTCATTCTGATGTATGAAAAATTTAAAGCCCTGTATATCTGAGATATTTGCTAAAAAAATTGTTTCCAAAATATGAAAGTAAAGATGAAAAATGAAAACTGGGCTGCATGTGGGTTGTTATAAACACTGCCCAGGAGTACAGAGGAGTACAGTGAGTTATTTGTTTGAGTGGCACATATTTACTTGAGAGCGCTGGACACTTCAATAATGCATAACACCTCAAGCTAGGGAAGTATGGCTAACTAAAGGCAGGGATGCAAATGTTGCTGTGTAAGCCTTTTCTTCCTTTCTTAAGTCCTTTATTTGCAGTGGAGAGGGGGGCAGAGGGGGAAGAAGGGAAAGAAATTATAAGAAAAGACTTGAGGTGCTACATTTGCTTCCTGGGCTTCCTCCTGCTGTTTACCTTTAAAGAAGCCTTACATGACTGTTGCTCTAATAATAAATAAATAAAAATAAGTTTAAAAGCCCATTTTCAAAGAATTTGCTTTGTGAAAGGTTTTGACAGGTTTTTATAACTAACTATGGAAAAGCAGCTGGAGAAAAAGTCACACCTGCACCCCAGATTCAAAGAGAATCACAATGAAGGCATACTTAATACCTGAAAAGGTTAGATTTGCTTTTTTGAGGAATCCATTTTCCTTTTCATTATTCTTCCAAAGTATAGAAGAGAAAAATGCCTTGATAAAAATATTTTTTAAATCCTGATGGTAATTGCCTATCTCTGTTCATCCTTAATACTAAGACACTACATAATACAAACTGGAGCAACTCATTGAAGATAACAGGGCTAAGTATTTGACTTGCAGTCTTTTCACATTGTTCCTCTGATATATGACACCTTCAGAAAGGGCAGTGCCATGCCAGAAAAGCTCAATCAGACCCCTTACAACATCATCCTCAGAGGAATTGGGCACGCAAATAACACTGCACTACAGCAAGTGAGTAGGTTTAGTTACTGGACACTGACAGGTTTAACTTAGGACCAACACATAAGCTTTCATATGTGAATTCCACAGCTCTTTAGAAAGAGTTATCATCCTTAACTTTAACTTGGATAAAAGATTTCCAATTATATGCAATGTTCCCAAAGAGGCAGAGAAAGTCAATGCCAGAACAAAGATCAGAGCTGAATTCTCTCCAAATGCTTGCCTGATGGGATTTAACCAGCAGGCTGAACTGTAGTTTTTAGTTAAAAGTTTATAGATCTGCATTTTGACACCTAGATATCTCACTGAGGGGAAGAATTTCATACTGTGGTTTGGTGTTTCCCAGTACTTCATGGACATTTCAGATCAAAGTATCATGCTGGAGTGGGAAACTGGCACTTTATTTTTTTGTTGGCAGTTGTCTTTAAATAATTGACTCTAGCTCTACTCTTTTTGGAACAGAGAAGGCCTCACAACTAATAGGTGGAGCCAGCACATGCTTTGGAACAGTGACAGACAAAGAAATCTGTCTGATTTCAGAAAAGCCCCCCATAGGCATGGTGTCAAAGTCTCTCTGCCCTCACACCTCTCCTGTAGGCTGCTGGTTAAAGGCATTGCTCTGCAAGCAACACTTTGCACTTTTCAAGGCCAAGGATGAAGCCATCTTCTTACACTAAGTGCAAGAAATGTTGCTGCTCTTGGGCAACTTTTAACTTCTTTAGCACTTTTCAAGGTACCTGCAGGAATCAGACCAATGTGGTCAGAAGGAAAGTCCCTTTCTCTTTACTTTGTGCTTTCACAGACTTATAATTTACTAAATGCTTCCCAGGGGTCAACTTGTGTAGCAGTGCTCTGCATTATGCAGTAACTACTGCTGCAGTACTTACACCAGCACTGGAGAGAATTACACCTGAAATGCTCCCTTTCGTTTTATAGTACAGAACAGTGCCCTTCGCAGTGCCTCCAACTTTACAGTACAAAGAACTAGAATGACTCACTGTCCTACTTCAGATTCAAAAGAAGGCAGACTTTTCCCTTGCTATTAAGGAAAAGGAAAAAAAAAAAGCTTTCAGGCATCTTCAGTTACAGCTGTAAAGATGCGGCAGGCAATATAAATTGAGCATTCTTGGCAGGTAGCTTCTTTCTAATGTTTATGGGTCAGGTTGTCAGACATAAACAGCAGGGTCAACCAACTTCTTTACTACAATAAGCGACATACACTTTGACTTGTAGAGAGCTAAGTGATTTTGTGCTCTGATCACCTTATCCCTGTGTTTGTCTTCGAAGCAAAGTTTTAAATTAATTTTTAAATTATATTTTAAATTATCTTCAAACAAATAAGTGTGTCCTATATCTAGATGCAAAACCCATTTTGTTTTATTTCTTTCTGCTTTAGATACTGTGTTGATAATTCAAGGGTTTTCACTACTACTTTGAAATACAAACCAGCCACCACTGGATGTATTTACCTCTAGCAGATATCAGTGAAAACAATTAAGTAAAAAAGCCTTCTGTTGATGAGACTTTCCAAAAGGCTGAAGGAGTCTGTACAGAAATATGAACTCAAAGTCTTAGTATTTTCTCAGACTCATAATTGTTTCTATTGTCTCTATTTAGAGAATACTCTTCTGAATTGATATAGAATCAGACCTTTCACTAAGAGTGAAATACACCACTTGAATTTGGAGTGAAACATCAATGATTGCAGGACAATCAAGCGATCAGGCTCAGTCAGCATGGGTTCAGGAAGGGCAGGTCCTGCTTGACTAATCTCATCTCCTTTTATGACGAGGTGACCTGCTTGGTGGATGAGGGAAAGGCTGTGGACGTTGTCTACCTGGACTTTATTAAGGCCTTTGACACTGTCTCCCACAGCGTCCTCCTGGAGAAGCTGGCTGGGCATGGCTTGGACAGGCATACACTTTGCTGGGTTAAAAACTGGCTGGATGGCCAAGCACAGAGAGTTGTGGTGAATGGAGCTAAATCCAGTTGGCGACCAGTCACAAGCAGTGATCTCCAGGGCTCGGTTTTGGGGCCAGTCCTGTTTAACATCTTTATCGATGATCTGGATGATGGAATTGAGTGCTCCCTCAGTAAGTTTGCAGATGACACTAAGTTGGGAGGGAGTGTTGATCTGCTTGAGGATAGGAAGGCTCTGCAGAGGGACCTGGATAGGCTGAATCAATGGGCTGAGGCCAACTGTATGAGCATCAACAAGGCCAAGTGCCAGGTCCTGCACTTTGGTCGCAATAACCCCATGCAGCGCAACAGGCTTGGGGACGTGTGGCTGGAAAGCTGCCATGCAGAAAAGACCTGTGGATGTTGGTGGACAGCAGGATGA
>NW_010170973.1:0-13465 GCF_000695765.1 Mesitornis unicolor | reverse complement strand
CGTTCTGTGATTCTGTGATTCTGTGTGACCAGGGCCAGGCTGCAAACAAGAAGGGTTTCCCCTAGAGCCCAGCTAGTTTTCTCCGTCTTTGTGACCATCTCTTTAAGCAATACAAACCCAACTGAAATGGAGAAGATGCAGTTCCAAGACAGCAGCATGTTTTTCTTCTCTGTCTGACAGCTTGGAGAAGAAGCATCCTTCAGTTTGCTTTCCAGATAAGTGTTAGCAAGATGTTAGATGCTGACTTTTGCACTAAACTTCTCAGCCAATAACCTCATCTCAGAACCTTACCAAGAAAAACTACCGCAAGGAGAAAAAGAGACATATAAGATTCAGGATGCATAGTATGTAACTGAAATAAAAGTAAATTTACATAAAGAAATAATTTTATTGTTCAACCTATCTTGTGAATGCTTCCAACAACTCAATTTTCCTGTGATATCACAGGCTTTGCAGATATTTTAGGTTTCCAAAAACAAATTTCTGTTCCAATGATCTTAGAGTATAAATGTTTTCCACTGTGGATTCTGAATCAAGCTCAGAGTTGGCTGGATGGCAAAGTCCACAAATGCAATAAATACACACGCATCCCAAAAAACAGAACCAATCACACTGAAAAAGTCTTCTACTTCTGTTTAGCATGTGTGGGTCCTTCTTTTCCCCTGTAATGAACTATGAACTCAGACCCAGACAGTGATGCTGCACCGAGTCCGCCAATGTCTTTGATTCCTTGAAAAAAAAAAAAAACAACCAAAATGAGCAACAGCTCTACATATACAGACAAGATTAATGATGTTCTTGGGGTTTTCTTCTCCAGATGTCCCACATCAGCTGTCTCTTTCTTCCCTTCTTATCATTACTTGCCACCTGGACCTATTCTACTGCACATCCTCTTCAAGCCTTCTTAGGCCACCTACCTCTCTGATTCCTCAAGAATCTGCACTAAGGAAAAATAGTAAAGAAAAGCATTTTCTAAAAGCTCGTAATTCAATTGCTCATTATGTCTTGCTCATTGTCAAGAAGGCGAATTAAGGGTGTCATATTAAAGGCTCTGAGCATATTAAATCACGGCTGTTTCACTAAGGCAGTGACACATCAGGCAAACAACAACATTTCAAAAGGTTTCGTTTAATAATATTTTTTGCAAAGGTAGTATATATTTTATTAATAAGATTACATGGGAAATTTAGTTACCCTGTGAAGTTACTGAGCAAAGTTTTGAGACTGAATTCATAAATTACGAAGTCAAAAGCAAACATTGTAAACTTTAATTTACCAACTGCATGAAAGAACCATAACACTTTGTTGAATTAACCCTGTCTGAACTAAAGCTTTAGTATTAGAAAGCAAGTGAAATCTTGCCCTTACAGATTTCTGCAGAGGAAACTTTATCACAGCTCTTATTAATTTGTACCTGTGGCTGGTTACACTAATTTCTTTACTGCTATGGTAAGACCTACAGAAATATGATAGTTTACACATAGCTGTACTGAAATGCATGGTACGTGCTTGCACCCTTATGTATCAACTTTCTCTCCTACCAGTGCCTCATTGCTTTATACTGCTTTTATGAAGTCCTTTCGCCTTCCTCCAGTTCAAACTTCTGTTTTAGTTTATTTTTATAGCTGGTAGAGCTTTCTGTTCCCACTGTTAAAATGCAACCTTTGAAGCATCCAGTGCTGCAAATGCTCTTAATTATAACTCATCAGTTTGTTGATAGTCTTTTCCCCAGCTGATTTACCTCCTAATTGTTTTCATTTCTGTGGAACAGAATGTTTTAAAACATCAAGTATCTGTGTTAGTCCATTGATCTTAGTTCTGTTATTGTGTTTGCAAACGTGATCAAGTAAAATCATTTGTACTTAAGCAACTCTATCTCTCAGGTCTGTCATCTATTTCTCTTGGTCTTTCAAAATTATTTAAGTTACAGTTCCTCAAGCTTAGATGCAAAAACTAAAGAACATTTAGTTTCTTTCAGCACAAGAATTCAAACATATCTCACACAGAATCCCACCGTACGTGATAGTGCAGCTTTCCCCTTGCTGTTAGAGGAGAGGTTACTCATCCCACACACTGTCTTGGCTTGGGAGTCTGTTGCAGATACTGCCAGGTTGTGATTGGGCTGGCAACTCCTAAGTGAACTTTGGAAGAGTACCTGTCTCCTTCACATTGTCCACTCACCAAAACCACTGTGGGGTTTTTTTATTGTCAGTCACATAGACCTTCCTATCGTATATAAATGCCCTGATGGTTAATAAATTCATGCAGAGAAATAGTTTCAAATCCTTATTATTTTTCACTTAATCTCCCAGTTATTGGCATAAAGCTCATCAGAGATATTCTCTCTATGTCTCTTGATGCTTTGATTCATTTTATTCTCACATTTTTTTGATATTATGCTGAGTTCTGATTTTAATCCATTTTGTTATCAAATTAACCTCCTCTGGTAACAGCTTCCTTCCACAGAAAACTGGCTGCTCTTGTACTATTGAGGAGTGAAACTTTACCATTTCCCTGCCTCCTCAGAAAGTGAGGAGTGATCCACAACAAAAACCTATTCCTCTTACCAAGTGAGCAGCTCATTTCCAGAATGGTCTTTCTGTACTTTGGTTCCCCTTCCTCAGAAGCTTCCTGAGCTCTCTTGGTTGTATCTCCATACACCAGTGTCAATACTCATCAATGCCAGCAGATCCATGGTCTCCCATAGCTACAAGTCCATACAACTCCCAGTTTCCACTTTTTATTACGACTCTGGAAAGTGCACAGTCCTGTTACCTTGTTCCTTGAAAACATTTTCCTACCCTTTTTGGCACAGAATACCTAACAGGAACATATTTTCTCTTTATCCTGCTGGAAATCTCCATTTAGACACACTCAATTGCACTGCAGTCTGGGCTGCCAGCCAGTCACAGGTATGTCATCTCATAGCTGTCTAGTTCAGACAACCAGCTGTGTCTTCAGAGATGGTTACTGCTGCTTTCATATTAGAGATAGGAAAATAGCAGGGGTACTTCAAATTGTGTTTCTCCTGTTCTTATTCCTCTTTGAGTGAACTGAAGGAGCTGTAAAGGAGGGCTGTATATCACATAACTTCATTGTCTGAATTTTGATGCAAATTTCCTTAGGCTTCCTCTGTAGCCACAGGAAAAAGAGAAATCCTTTCAGAGAATGATTTGGTCACCTAAATAATGACCCTTAAGAGGGTGATTCTTAGCAGCAGCCTTTTCTGTCTGTATTGACTGCAGACAGACCAAAGGAAAGTGCCTTCACAACACACACAGCTACACAGAGTGTTTAACATTGGAAGATCCGGATATCTCTATTTCACAACTGTTAACCTCTGCCTTGAGCGGTGTTGCATGCTTGCATGACACACACATCTGCTTGAACTGGCAAGTAGAAATTTCCTTATTTGAGTTTTGCCATTGCAAAACTGGTACACCTCCTTTTCTTTATTCAGGTACCCTTTAGTCCTTATAACATGTAGTATCTGCATTTGTCCTTCTGATCTTTTCTTCCAATACAGTCACCAACTTGTGTTCTGAATAAAGAAAGTCCTTGCTGACTTCAGGAAGGAAAAGAAAAAGACGGCTGTGAACACAGTCACTGCTCTCTCAAGTCATTGTATACAAAAGAATATGTGTGTAGAATACGTGTCACCTGAAGAAAAGATATATACTCTCTTAAAGTATTTTCTAAATAACTCAAGCACCCTAATTAATCACTCATTCACTGTTCTTGCTGTTCTGCCCCACCAGACTGTTGGCAGAAGGGAATGTCCCCTCCAGTGCAGAGGATAACCTCTGCCTCCAAGGTCTCAGCCACACAGACCCATGGATATACAAAAGTGACTTGTCTGCCATCAGCCTAAACGTGGCAAGAACAAAATGGAGAAAGTAGAAACACCTGCACAACCCTACATTGGGGAACCATTTTAATCAGTTGCAGTGCCTCCCTCCCAGAAGAACTATATCTGATTAAAATTATTATTTTCATAAAGAACTCAACCTATTAACAAAGATAGCTAAAGCAAGGGTCATAAATCTATGGTAGCACATCTCACTGATGCCTGAGAAATCTTTAGTAAATATGCAATGTTGCTAATAATAACAACAACAACAACAACAACAACAAATGTGACTGAATCTGCAAGGATACCAAGGATCCACAGTTTTCAATCAGTCGACTGACACCACTCCACAAATACAGTAAAGCCTGGCCACTTATCTCTAGTGCCATTGGGTCCATCTGAAGCTTACTGGAGAAATCAAGTAAAGGAGATTCAATGCCTATTTTCAGTCACCACATTTGATAGTCTCACAAATCTGTGTAATAACATTTTGACCATAAAATATACTATACTATTTTAAAACTCAACATGATTATGCTTGAAGCTGCCTCTTGAATTCGCAAAGATGCATTAGAAGAAAATTAAAAAGCTCAGCCAGAAAATATAACCATAGTCAACCCCAACTCATAAAGTTTAATTGGAAAGCAGATATTAAGTATGTATCTTTATTACATTTTGAAACAATGAATAATATATGTTGTTGGCTAAAGACTGAGCTCTGAAGAGTGAGTACATTGTTTTATTATTCAAATATAAATGACAGTACACTGTACAATGAATTAATATGGGCACTACTTTCTGTGAAATAAATAAATAAATCCACCAGCCTCAGCTGGTGATTTACATTCTCAAGTACCTTTAATCACAAGCATAAAAACAAGGGTGGGAAGAACAGTAGCCAAAGCTGTTGCCAGGACAACTTATCCCTGGATTTAGTATTATCATGAAGGGAAAACCTACAAGGAATTTAATTAACCGATACCTCAACCTTCCGGCCTGCCTGCTCCCTTTCAACTCCAAATCTCTCAGGAATGGCGGCACTACTGGTGGCTGCACAGGCTCAACAGCGAGGCAGCGCGGGACATGTCCACATGATTTCTTACAAGCTGGCATGAGTCTGCTCTGCCCCCTAGACCACAGCAGGAGACGTGAGCCAGCCCTCACTCCAAAACTGGCTGTCAGCCTGGTGCTCAGTCCCAGCTAATAAATCCTTTGCTTTTAACAGAAATATATTAACCCAAGTTTTACATTGCACTGCTGTAATGATGCTGTCTTTGGTGAGCAGAATGAGCAGGCAGAGCTTGCTTGTGTCTGCCACTCTTTACAGTGCAGATTTAATCTTCAACGTGATCACTGGCAGTGAGGTTAAGGAGAAAACCAATCTATCAGATACATTTGGCTCATGCAGTTGTGTTGGACGGCAGACGAAAGTATGACAAAATACAGTGTACCTCCCCATGTTGCAGCTGCTCCCTGCTCCTAGAGACTCCTCATGCATCCTGCATTTGGATGGCAGATAGAGAGCCTCTACTACCATCTATCATTAGCTCGATCTTGTCCAGTGACGAGTCCTTCTTGGAGCTGCCTGGCACTGGTTCTGTGGGACATAGGAGAACTTTCTGTCAGCTTTTCCCAGAAGCCAGCCCTGTAGCTCCCCCACTATCAAAACCTTGCCACACAAACCCAATGCAATTGCCTGATGTCCGCACTGCTGCTGTCAGCAAAACTGTTGGTCACTTGATGAAGTCACATAAAAAGTCTTCCTACATGTGATATATCTGATTCACTTTCACAGTACCAACAATACCTGTTTCTTTGGGGGGAATATAAAAAACTACATCTGGAAGCACATATGAAGATACAGAGAATTCAAATATATCACTCTTCAGTGAATAACACGTTACTGATTTTTCCACTTGAAATGTATTGCATATGATTGAATTGTGACATTATGCTTTGTGGAACAAAGACATTAACTGATGTTACTGAGTAAGAATTAGAAACTGGTTTTGTTTTTCCAGCAGAAAACCTGAAGAACTGTGACAGAGGGAAAGGAGGGGGTAAAAAAGAGTTTGTTATCCAGGTCTTTGGAGACCTCAAAATGTAAGTTTGTAGTCAAGTTTCTTATTGAAAAAGGCTGAGTGATCACAAAATATCTTATAATTCCTGGATTTGTCCAGAACATGCACAGCACATATACTCTTAAGTCAGTTCACCAAATAAGAAGAGTGATATTCAGCATACCATGATTTTAGCACTTTTCATCATAGGAGGACCTATTTTCCAAACAGAGACCAGTCTAGCAGAAATCAAAGCATTTCTCAGACATTCCTAAAATTTGTTTCAAAAGTTCCTTTGTCCCCAACCCACTCTTGTAACCTAAAATATTACTTTATCTCACAGCCAGCTTTTCATGTCATGTCTTTCATCAGATTATGTCAGGACTGCTTCTGCATGAAGGCAATGGATTATCTTTTTTCTTTCTCTTTTTATTTTTTTTTCAGAATCTTTATTAGCAATTTATCTATTAGAATTTTAAACTGTGGTGGAAGAAGAAGCCACGTTGTTTACGGTGAGGTTAAAAAAGTGGATTTAAGAATGTGAGGATTAAAGCAGTACCCAAGGAAGTTTAGAATTTCATTCATACCATCAAGCAATAAATCAATATATGGAGGAGAAAGAAACAACTGAGGTTTTCATGGCTCACACAAGAAAAGAATAAAAGAAACACTTGACTTACATTCTTCTTTTCTGGGGTTCTTCATACCATCATGTTCACAATATACTTTTTTGTAGTCTCTCATTCTTCACTTTCCTTTCAAAAGAAGCTCAAGACATGGAAGTATAGAACAGATATTCTTTATTACTTCATCACATCAAAATAAAAATACTGGCACATCAGCACTTCAAGTTCTGTCACATTATCAAAATGGATCTTTTTACAGGCCTAAGTGCAGATTAATGGTCTAATCCTTGTCTTTCTCATGCCATAACTGGCAAAGATAAGGACTGAAATCTTTTAACATCATTTTCCAGGAAAGCTTCAGTCAAAAGTCTTTTAATCTTCTTTCTTTGTACTAACAGAGAAACAAAGGATTTCAAAATGGGATAGTGACATCAAAGCTTATGCAATGCTGGTATTATAAATACACCATTCACAAAACCACCATTCAGCATTCAGGCAGCTTATGAGGAAAAAGGAAGTGTTTTTGAAACAAAAATGCTTTAGGCACCTTCAGACTATCCTGAAACCTACGTTTCTGGACTCCCTTTCCTGCCGATGAGTGACGTCACTGAAGCATTCTCGTGCTTGACCATCATAAATAATAGGCATTTATATAAATCCTCTTCCTCCAGCATACTAAAAGAGTTTTCCTGTTATCTGCAAGGAAAGCAGCACAGTGCCCCAAGAGTGAGTTAATTTATTCTTGACTCCAAAAATGCAAAATCCAGAGGACGTCAAAAGCACATAGGGTCATTTTCTCTCATTTCTTCAGTGCCCCTATTCATGGGCCATTGCAAAGATGCAGCTGTGAGGTGTTGTTTGCATCTTTACACAGTGATGCAAGTGACCTTGGAAGTGTCCTCTCCTGAGAGCTTCATGTTTAACACAGTCACGGTTATTCTCTCTTCCCCTTCATATCTCATGATGTATATGTTTACAACTTTGTTGAAAGTCCATGGAGTGATATAGTGATTAATTATGTGATGCACAGAATGGGGATACATAGACAGGTTGACCTAAGGATCCCAAGTATTTTTAAAAGTTACATATCATGTGTCCTTCCCCCTCCTCTGTGTAGAGAACAAGTAAGAGTGACATCCAGCCCTGACTCAAATCCTGCATATTATTATGCATCTGTTTAAGTCTACAAGTTCTATTGCCTTCATATAAGGAATCTCAAAGTGAGGATCATCTGGGGTATTCATGACAGTAAAAAAAGTTAAAATCATATAGGTAACGTAAGAGTCTTTCATAATCAAGAGTGGGAATGCATGCAGACACAAGTCTTCAAGAGCTCCTGGAGGTCATGGCGCGGAAATGCTCTTTGTGCCTATGAGAGAGACATAGAAAATCTAGATTTCATTTGACAGGAAGAGGTAAAAGTATGTACAATTCCTGCATGAGGATACTCAGTAATAAGGGGGAAAGATGTGAGCCTAGGCTACTTGAAGGAAACAACCAGGGTATATTTGCACATGCCCACGCTGATGAGGTCAGCTTACAGTGGATCCATTAGGATGGGCAATGCCTCAATTTAATGTGTCCTGCACCAGTCCCTTCCTGCTTACAGAGCTGCCTGGCTCAGAAAGCAGCCAGAGAATTGTATGTTGGTCTGTCTGTGTATATTAGGAGGTTTTGGATGTAGGATGAAGGCAGTGCCCAGTTTTAATACCTCTACATGCGTGTAATTGTACCTTCAACCTTAATTACCCTTTTCTCCAGCTCAAAACCGCCTTTCATGTTATCTTTGTCAGACCATTCTTTTCTGCAGTCTTTGCCACATCTTGCTGTGCTATCTTGAAATGTTCCACTTGAGAAGAGAATTGCTGGATGTATCTAGAAGGTAAAAATACAGAAATAAGAACTGAGACTATGATCAAAATCACTAAACAGGAATCACATGGCACAGCTGGGAGAGAGGAGGCAACACCAGGCTCTTTGTGTCTGGTACACTTGCTTGGATAGAAAAGGGGAAAAAAAGAAAACATAGAGATAGTGCATAACAGTTTGAGCAGTTTTTGAGTTTGAACCTTGTGGCTATCAAACAGCTGTCTGCTGAGAGCAGTTGGCAAACAGGAGGGAAAGACATAGCAAATAGGCAGATGCAGCTGGCAGATGAAATATTGCAGAAAACGTAACCTTAAGTTAGTCCATTTACTTGGAAACACAGACCTACCTGGAATGAGAAAAACAGTCATACTGGCTGGCAAATGAGCATGCAGTGTCAAAGTGAAGTGGGAAAAAAATGCAAACATTTTCTGGGAGAAATACAAGAGATTAAATAAGACTTTCTGTGGCTGTTTAACACCGCATTGACTCTTCTGCAGGAATAAGTCAGCACTGTGAAAACTGAGTAACGTTAATTGAGCATCTGGCCCAGTATGATCAACTATTTTATATTTATGTAACTCTGCCCTGAGTCCAAAATACCAACTATCGACATGCAAGACAGCTGTACTGCAGCCTTAATGAAGATGGGAATAAAATAGAAGAAAGAAGCAACCAACTGGTATAAGAGACAACACTGCAAGAAGTAGACAAAGCCAAGAAGGACAATCATTGCTCTTAGAAGGAAGCCATGTGGTCATTCTTTGTTTTTTCCAGCATACATGGCTCTGGGCACTCACAATAGCATATTCAGCTACTAGCCCAACTTGTTTTGTTCAAATATGGGGACTAGTTATTTATCACTCAGATCAGCTTTATCATAAATTTACATTCACCTCAATGGAATAATCTCTGATATAATCTTAAGTAAGATTAAGATTAAACTTTTTTTTATGTCTGAAGTGGAGCACCAGGCAAGGCAAAACTAAGCCCTGTAGCTGAGATTCACACTTCTGGGTGCTTGTGTGGTTTTTTGGGTTGTCAGGCTCTGCTGTGAACAGCAAGTTTGCTTTGAAAGGTGAGCCAAGAAAAGAGAAAGCAGAGAAAAGCAGTTCTGGATGCACTGGACTCTCCTCTGCCAAACTAGCATTGCTTAACACCTCAAAAGCTGGTCTAAAAGCAAGACACATTGTGTAAAAAGGCAAAGTACTGAAGAGAGTGAGATTTGCTTTACCCAATTTTCTACTGAATTAGCCTGTCAGGTTTTTCCCCCTCAAGTAATGGTTGTATCTGTGCTTTAACAGAGTGGAGAGCTCCCTTTCTGCCACATCTGCAACTTAAGCTTGTGTTGCAATGAACTGGTGTGGACTGTGCAGTGTCTGATCATCTTCACGCTTCTTTAGGCGTACCCATCGTAGTGCAGCCAATGGAAAAGCACAGCCCTGCCTTCAGAGCTCTGTGAGCCAAGCATGAATTCACCAATCAATTCTCGTATGCCATTTGCAGCATGGCCCCTTTGGGATGTGAGGCAATGGTGTTCAGCCAACAAAACACAAATACCTTGGGTGAAATAGTTTTGCAGAACCTTAGTGAGGCACCCAGGTTTTGAGGACTGAAAATATGACCTTTTTGTCTTGAACTGTTTTGGGAAATCAATACTTGTGTGCTTGTTCTGTTCTCAAGCTGGGTTGGGTTTTTTTTCTTACCCATGCCTGATCTCCAGTATTCACAAGTGGCTCTGCAGTAAGTAGCTGTCAGGCTGGGAAGTGCACAAGGCAGGAACCTCAAACTGCTGGTCTGAATCCCTGGCCATGTCTCCTTGTCACAGAATCATATAATTGCTTGGGTTGAAAAAGATCTTTAAGATCATCAAGTCCCACCATAAAGCAAGCACTGCTAAGTCTACCACTAAACCATGTCCCTGAGTGTCACATCTACCCCTCTTTTAAATACCTCCAGGGCTGGTCACTTCACCACTGCCCTGGACAGCCTGTTCCAATGCTTGACAACTCCTTTGGTGAAGAAATTTTTCCTAATATTCAATCTAAAACTTCTGGCACAACTTGAGGCCATTTCCTCTGATCCTATTGCTTGCTACTTGGGAGAAGAGACTGACAACCACCTCACTACAACCTCCTTTCAGGTAGTTGTAGAGAGTGGTAAGGTCTCCCTTCAGCCTCCTTCTGACTAAACAACCCCAGCTCCCTCAGCAGCTCCTCATAATTCTTGTGCTTCAGACCCTTCACCAGCTTCATTGTCCTTCTTTGGACACACTCCAATGTCTTTCTTACACTGAAAGGCCCGAAACTGAACACAGTGTTTGAGGTGCGGTCTCGATCACTTCCCTGCTCCTGCTAGCCACACTATTCCTGTTGCAGGTCAGGGTGCTCTTGGCCTTCTTGGCCATCTGGGCACACTGCTGGCTCATGTTCAGCCATCTGTCAACCAACACCTCCGGGTCCTTTCCTGCTGGTCAGCCTTCCAGCCACTTTTCCCCAAGTCTGTAGCACTGCATGGGGTTATTTTGACCTAAGTGCAGTGCCTGGCACTTGGCCTTGTTGAACTTCATACAGTTGGCCTCAGCCCATCGATTCAGCCTGTCCAGATTCCTCTGTATAGCCTTTCTACCCTCAAGGAGATCAATATTTCCACACAACTTGGTGTCTCTGAAAACTTACTGAGGGTTGTTGTCATTGATTTTCATGGTAGATCGCGATGGGAGAAGATTCACGCCAATATGTTTTCAGGCTAACACCTCCCTAGCACTAAGTGTGTGTGGTTGTAGGAGTTTTTGTCCCCTCTCTCCCAATAACTTTTGAACTGTTTAGCCTATATCAACTAAATTCATTGAGTTTAGCTAATTTAACTAATTCTACTATAGACACAATAACTTGTGCAGAGGACATTGGAAAGACAAAAGTCTCCTTCCCTTCATTCCTGTCTTTCTGTGTAAAATCAGATAAGACCTTTGATTTCCAGTTCCCTCTAACTCGTCATGTCTCTGTGGTGCATCCCTCCCACACAGAACACAGTGTATGACACACGTGGAAATGCAGTTCAGGGGAGCTATAGCTCAGTCCTCTGTTCTGCTCTGCTCCCTAAAACAGTGTGCCCAGTACATAAATAATGAACTCTTCAGAATAAGGAGATTTTTCTTTATGTATGTTTGGACAATGCCTAATAGCACAATAAAGCCCTGGTCACCTCAGAAGCCACTACTTGCTTCTATAGTATAAATAAATAATTGTAAAAAATGAGTTGTCAGAGAAAGATGTCATGGATCAGCAGAGTAAATCAAACTTTAACAACCCATCAGGGCTGGACTGCCTAGCGACAAAACAACTCATCATTAAGAAGTTTTTATACTTTATTATAAAATTAGATTTAAAAGAAATATTGAAATCTCTGGGTCAAATTTTGCTCTGTTACTTTGGTGCAATCCAGGAGCAATTTATTGAAGTCAATGGACCTGCTATAAATTAAAGGAAGAAAAAAAATTACCTCTATATTTTGTGAAAAATGTTATTTTATGCTTTAAGTCTAGGAACTACATACTACTGTTTTAAATGCTTACTACTCTATAAATGCAGTTAGTTTCTCAAACAAATTATTGATTTGGTTTTCTTTGTTATTTACACTTCTAGTGCCATAGTAATTTCAAACATATATAAAGTAAAATGCTTGGATCTCAGGTGGTCTGAATGAGAGATTATATCAGAAAGTTAGAACCAGACCAATGAAATCTTGGTGCTTTAATTAAGATAAAGAACTTAAATTAAAAAAAAAGAAATAAATCCAGATTGAAACTGTTTAGATGTCAGGTTTTGCTTGGCTTAGTGTTAATAAACTGATTCTGAAAAGTCTACATGCTTAATAAAATATGTGATGAGATACTCAGGCAATGTCTTAACTGTTCAAAATCCCTTTTCCTTCATATGTATATATATATATATGTATATTTATTTTCTTTCTCTCATACACAGTAAGAGATCCATCTCAATTGTACTGCCTATTACACCAATTCAACTGATGGCCCTAGGTCTGACTTGCTCTATGCAGGTATCTCTCATCCTCTGTGCAATCTTGGTGAAGTATCAGAGCTGATACGCAGATCAGCCCATGGTACTGTCCTTTGTCAGGAGGGACACTATTGAATCTAGTATTTTAAATCCACTGTAGGAATGTGTCAGCTATATATCCTCCAGTCTTCTTTTTCAAATAAAACAGGATGACTTATAAAGCATCCACCTCTTCCTTAACAAGACCTTGTAGCTGGTTCTTGCAGAACTCAGGACTAGGGATGTTTAATAACTTTCACATCCTAACTCTGTTGCTTATAGCTTTAGGTGTTGCTGCCTCTTGGCTGACAGTTTCAGGTGTGGTACTCATCTGTTTCTGCAGATTTTTTAGTAGGGTTTCATATCAAAATTTTACTATACCATCTGAATATTTTTCTGTAGGTTATGGCTTTGTCATCTGGCAGTACTCAACTGCCCTCTTTCCTTTTTTTGCAAAAATAATGATAAAACAAAATGGACTTGTCAAATCCTGAGGGTTTTCACAGTACTAGCTCAGCTCAGAGTCATGAGATGGCCAGTTTCATCTTTTCTTTCATTATGTCATATAGACCAATTTGATTGGTATATAAATTGTGTTTGTCTTTCTGATTCTAATTCCAAAGGCCTGGTAAATTTTTGGGTAATGTCAGAAAATGGACATCTGATTAAACTGACAGATTTTATAACATGAAGCTGTTCCATGTTCTGATAGGTTGGGTGATTTTAGTACTTTGAATGCTAGATTTTTAATTGTAAACAGAAGGTCATCTGCATAGATTAATAATCTGGCTTTTTCTTTATTTGCTTTTTGCATCCAGTAGTGTTTGTTAATGTTTCTAGTTAAGAGAGAAGTAATTGCATCTCTCTGTATACTGTTAGCATCAGAGGTTTTACTATCACGAATCATGACAGATGGGCATGTGTACAGAGCTTCAATTAGCACCAGAGATTTATTTTAAAAACCCTATGTTTATTATCTCCCTCAGCAAGTTTGCAGATGACACT
>NW_010170972.1:2373-3203 GCF_000695765.1 Mesitornis unicolor | reverse complement strand
TTAATTGCATGGTACTGGCTTCAAAACAAGAAGTGATTTAAAATAACCCAGAATTCCAAAACAGCAATAGAAAGCAAGTATTAGCACAGTTTAATTTTCTGCTATTGCTACACAGTCATCAGTTCCCTTACGAGTACCAGTAGAGCTGAGAACCTGAAACTGATAGCTCAGATGGTGAGATGCAAACATGAGACACTATTTGTGTGCACTTAACAGAATTACACCCTCATGTCAATGGTAGATCAGGACCTCTGAACCACACTTCATCACACAGCAGATGCAACCAAAAATTCCCCACATTTGTAAACCATGCACATAGTGGCTCATAACAAAAAATGTTTTTACAGATATATTAACAACTAAAAGAGCCAAGGAGAATCTCCATCCTTTAGTGGATGTGGTGAGGAATAATGGACCAAAGATGAGGAAAAGGCTCATTTGCTCTCCTGTTCTTTGCTCTCCTGTTTTGTAAAGATGAACATTACATTGCAGCACTCCACTTGCTGACCAGCCTTCAACGTCTTCTCGGAATACAACTCAATTACACTAAAGAATAAAGGATTTTACTACTGTGCACCGTTTGGCAATGGTAAAATAATCCTAGTTACAACTTTGGATAAAGAGCTAATTGTATGTAGGACAACTAATTCTAATACATACAGAAAGCTGTTTCCAGCAAACCCTTGGATTATTAAATACATAACCTCTTTGTTTCTTTTTTCTGTTTTTTTTGTTTGTTTGTTTCTTTTTTTTTGGGGGGGGATGGGGGTGTGGGGGTTGGTGTCCCTTCAAAATTAAGGGGGGAATCAGATATGCTAGCACTTTAAGTA
>NW_010170972.1:0-2005 GCF_000695765.1 Mesitornis unicolor | reverse complement strand
AAGCACAAATGAACCTGGTCTCCAATCACACTCTCGAATAAGGTAACTTCCAGGTTTTCCCACTTGTCGACGAACGTTCTTCTGCAATTGTTCTGTCAAGTTTTCCATGATATCACCTGAGAAAAGAATGACAGTGGGTGACTTTACAACTTCAGTTTTTCGTTTATTCTCACTGAATAACGCTATGAAAGTAACAAAACCTTTCAGTCAACTCTGATTTCATTCCAAACTTTTGTTTCAAAGTTGTCACATCTTTACCTGTTCAACCTTCCAGCTTACTCATTTCCAATAAACAGTATTTTTAAGACAGCATAGTTTTTCAGATTACTTGCTGCTCCCAATGAACCATCTCAAGGGACAGAGGCTCTATACATATTATAAGCATTTCTCTCCTCCCCAGTTTGCTTATTTTACAGAAATGGAATCAGAGGTGACTGGTCTGACTTGGAAGACTGCTGTATTTTAAGCATGCACTGGTTTCAGCTCAGGCTGGATTTTCCAAAAGCATAAATTGAGAAGTGAATTGTAACAACCTGTATCTCAGCTGGCAAACACAGATACTGCTGTAGCAGAGCCGTCATTGGAGTGACAGCAGTCATCAGACTACCATCTAGCTCCAAAACAGTCTTTCCTAATCACAATGCACACTATCAATTAAAAGCAAGTGCAGATGTGTGGCAAATCACAGCCTGCTAAGTATGACAAAGGGACACTTCAGTCTAAAGTAAAGGCTAGACTTAATATCCAAGCATTCATTAGCCTTATCTCAGTTTATTTACACAGCTTTTGTCAGCACACTTGTTCTGCTCCAAATGATGAAGTATTAGGTTTTTGGGTTGGTCTGTTGTTTGTTGTCTTTTTTTAAAACAGCAGTGGAGACCACCATTCAAATATAAAGCCAAGCACTGTTCTCACCGCCTTCATAAACCCACAGTGTGCTCCAGAGGTACATACTGTAATAAACTGCATCCATCAACTAACTATGCTTAATTCAATCTTTAATTTCTACACTCAGGAAAACATTAGCCACCATACAGCCACTATTTTAGACAAGTTAAATCACCTACCACTTCAGATCATTCATCCTGTAGTTCTAGCAGCTCACATGTGTCTTGGAAGAGTCACAGAAACGTGTTTTGGAAGAGATACATAAATGACTGTTTGAACTAATAGATGCAACAAGAATACCAGAAGTTGCACAGATTACAGTTCAAAATAAATTAAAAAAACAAGAGCTGAGCTGTTGATAATCCTTCTGAGCTGAAGCATGAAGGCAAAGCAAAAGTTGTGAGAGCTTTTATCAGAATGAAAATCAGATAGACTAAACTGATGAGTACCATGTAGACCAGCAGAAGCAGCACCAGCGCAGATACTGTTTACCCTGGCAAAGCTGTGTGCTTGCCAGCATAGCCCTCCTTTACTTCTCTTCCTCGTCGTGATCAAAACAAGTTAAACCAGAAAAAGTGCTGGTTTGTCTGTACAACACACAGCGCTTTTGGCTGCTGCAGGCCAAGTTACCTTGGTGAGATCCTGTCTCATCCCATCCCAGAGCAACGCAGCCTCACAGACAGAAACCTGCGGCTGAAAGATGGTCTGCAAAAAAACAAGTGGAGAACGGTACCCCTGCCCGAGAGTCCTTTAGGAAATGAAACTGAATCAAGACCATCTCTTTTGAAGTAGTGAGGACAAAATATTCTGCTTGTCTGTGCAGCACACAGCCGAAACACGAGTTTGTTTCCTCGCAGTACATGTCACAGCAACCGGACTTTGCTGTTCTGAATAGACCGACTTTCACCAAGTAAGAACCTTCCCAAGAAATCTTACTGATCAAGAAATTCTTTGAAACCAACATTCCATGAAACCTATTTTAAACTAACACTAGGCTTTTATTTCTTCTTATTTATCACCCACTTGAGAAAAACAATCTTAACTCTATTGAGACACACTGCGCTAGAGTGCCAAACTTAGAGGCATACTTTCGAAATAGGGAAGGTGGGAGTTGTTA
>NW_010170971.1:0-768 GCF_000695765.1 Mesitornis unicolor | reverse complement strand
GGTGGTAAAGCGAATGCATTGATCCATTTTGTGTCATGTCTCAAACCCAGTGTTGTTTGCTGTTTTTTCACACCTCTGGCATGTGTTGCAACAAAGGAGTAAACCTCTTTTTGTTACACACATAAAGAGTCATACTAATTTGCCAGGAGGTCTGGTTGAGGGTAATGCTTGAGCTGATGCCATTGTTTCTGCCAATGTTGTGGATACTTCTACTCCAGGCGGGCTGGCAGAGGCACAAAAATCATGTGATTTGCCTTTTACCATCAGTTGTCTGCAGCCTTGAAAGCACAATTCCAGATATCAAAAGTTAATGCAAAAGCAATTATTGCTGCTTGTCCAGATTGTGCACGATTACCAGTTATACAAGCCTCAGGAGCAAATCCCCAAGGACTTCAACCCAGACAAATTTGGCAAACGGATGTAACTGAATATCCAGAATTTGGCTGTCAGAAATATCTTCATGTTACCGTAGACACATGTTCAGGAATGATTTGGGCTACGGCTTTACATTCCACTTCAGCATCTGGAGCGAAGAAACATTGGCTACAGTCTTTTGCTGTGCTAGGGAAGCCCGAGCAAATTAAAACTGATAATGGGCCTGCATATGTCCTGCATATCGTTCTAACATAACCAGTCAATTTATGACTGATTGGCAAATAAAACAGGTCCGAGGAGTTCCTTATAACTCTACGGGACAAGGAATTGTGGAACGTGCACATCGCACGTTGAAACATCAACTAGACATTATTAAAAAACAGGGGGAATTGG
>NW_010170970.1:0-10961 GCF_000695765.1 Mesitornis unicolor | reverse complement strand
TCTCTGTTCAGCCAGGCTGGTCTTCCCCACCGGCTCGTTCTCTGACACATGGGCACGGCCTGTTCCTGCGCCTTTAATAGTTCTTTCTTGAAGAGTGTCCAGCATTCCTGGAATCCTTTGCCTTTCTGCTAGCCCCCCTCCTTGCTTCTCCAAGGACAGAAAATTCTATCATTTCATGATCACTGTGCTCAGACAGCCTCCAACCATCACATCCCCCTCAAGACCTTTTTGGTTTGCAAACAGCTGGTCCAGCAGGGCACTTTCCCTTGTGGGCTCCTTCACCAGTTGTGTCAGAAAGTGATATTCCACACACTCCAGGAACCTCCAGGACTGTTCCCTCTCTGCTGTGTTATATTTCCGGCAGATACCCGTTTAGTTGAAGTCCCCCACAAATACAAGGGGAAGTGAATGCAAGGCTTCTCCCAGCTGCCTATGGAATATTTTATCTATCTCTTCATCCTGGTTAGGTGGTCTATAGCAAACTCCCACCACGATATCTGACTTGTTGGCCTTCCCCTTGATTCTCACCCATAGGCACTCAACCCTGTTGTCACTGTCACTAATCTCAAGGCAGTCACAGCATTCCCTAACATATATGGCCACCCCACCACCTTTCCTTCCTTGCCTATCCCTTCTGAAAAGCTTATACCCATTTAAGACAGCACTCCAGTTGTGTGATCCATTCCACCATGTTTCTGTGATAGCTGCTATATCGTAGTTATCCCGATGCACAATAGCTTCTAGTTCCTCCTGCTTGTTGCCCATGCTGTGTGCATTGGTGTAGACACACTTCAGTTGGGCTAAAGGCCCCGCCACCTTTTCTTTAAGAAATACCTTCTCTGTCTTTATTTTTGTTTATACTATTTACATTAAATAGTAACTTTTATCATTAATTCAGTTTACAATGAGTTGTTTCCTGTCTTGCACTTATAATAACTTAGAACAGCACATAGACAAGAGGACAAGTGGTGAAAGACAGGAGAAATATTTCCTTTTTTGTTCAAAAGGGCTGATTGATTGTTTACTGGGAAAACATAGTCCAAAGAAAGTATATAAAAACTGGAATGCTTAAACAGAAATTAATTTTGGGCACTCTGGTACATAGCAAATGACCAAGATTTCCTGCTTTACAGCACTTTGTTCTCAGTGAACGTTTACTTCATGTGTTCAATTCTGCAGGATGGTGCTCAGTGCTTCCTTGTTACCTTGGAGGATGGGCCCGTGAAAGCATTGGTTTCATGAAGCTGCTTCTCATAAACAGAATAGCACATGAGTTTGCTTTTATAATTGCAGATCATTTTTTTAAAATTAATGACTAAGTATTATTTATATGATGGTATCACATATGCTGCTCTGTAGGGCACGATCTAGAGGTCTCAATAAAGCACTGTATTTGGAGCATTCAACAGTTTTCTTTAAAAAAAACAAAGCATATTCCTACACCCAAATTAATTGTTTGACCTATGGAACATTTTTCCTCTATTGACCCTCTTTTGAAATTTCCTGAAAGCAAGTGGCATGCTCCTGCAATGCAAAAGGAAATCCTTCCTAATGGTTGCTACCCTGTAGGAACACAAACATTGGTGTTATCTAATTTTGTAGGTGTACAGAATTACTTTACCATATAACAGAATAAGGTAAATGAAATAACCTTCCCATGTCTGATTTAAATTAATGATAATTTTGTCTTACATTGAGACAGAACTGAAGCCCAAGCTAAATATGATATTAAAGTCTTAAATACTGGAGCCTGAGCAAGCTTCATGATGACCACAAAAATATTGTCAGGGAAGAGAGAGAGAAGTTTCTTAGTCACAGATTTCGTTGCTTAATTTTCTGAAGAAATTTGGGATCCAGTTTTCTTTGATATTGCAACATTTAGCAGACAGGTCACGGTAAGCTGAAATGTCACTATCACTCTTGGGAGTTTGCAACATTTGTTGTACGAAATTGAATACTCACGTGATTTTTTAGTGGTGACATTTACCGGGGTGCTGGAGGGCCCCGTCCCTGCAGTGTTGTAAGCTCGAACTGTTGCAAAATACACTGTGTTAGCTTTTAGTCCTGTGATATTTTTGGCTGTTACATTCTCATTGACTCTGACTTTCCCAGCTGTGCTTTCCTTGGGATCGTCAGTCCAATATAAAACCTGAAAAGTGGGAACAAAGAACAGGCAAGTTATTGTTTTCCATCAATTACAGATTTGGCTGGGAAGCAGACATGCTGACAATGAAGTTTTCAAGGAATACAGGATTTTCCATATTCAAAACTATAAGGAAATAAATCCAAACATGAATATTTATAGAGAAGAAATAAGATTTCAGAGACTGAATGCCAATTAAGGAAGCAAAGGGAATCCTTAGCTTTTATAGATGTCCAAAAGGAAAACTTTGATAAGGTGAGAAATTTTAAAAGCTCGATTGGTTTTATGGTTTGAACATATTTGAAAAAAACTTTAAAAGGTACAAAGAAACATTTATCTCAGCCATCTAAGAATTTTTTAAATTATTTTTTATCCTGTCTCTAGTTTTTTTCAGTGACAGATACTAGGACTTCGGGTGTTTTTTCAGCGAGTAATTGATTTAGGAAGGTACTCTACATGACTCCTATTAACTTTATACATTTGTAATGACAGGTCAAAATTTAAAGTATTTCTGACTTTCTTTCGGTTTATCTTATCACAAAAAGTAAATTGTGCAAATAAAATGCACAAGAACCATATCTGAGGTTACTTCAAAGTACCCCAGTTAGTAATATAAAAATGTGCTCCCCCTTTTGTGCTGGAGGGACCTCTGCTCTGTTCTGTGGATGTCAGATGGTTGTCACAGGGTTTCTGCTCCCACTGTAACCTGATTGAATAGATAATATAAGAACTATTCTTATACATGTATATTGACTAACTTTAGCTGGGAAGAAGCTGCATAAGGATAACAGGATTTTAGTTTATCTGGTGCCCACTTTGCTGATTCTGCCTTGCAAGATGGAGGCATAGATAAGAAGTTCACAAATTACCCTACTCAGACCAACTTGACAAGTTAGACCTTGTGAAAACAGATGCACAGGAACCTAAAACTCCATGAAAGACACAGCTTAAGTGACCACTCCTCAGATTCCTCATGCTAAAAAAGCATGCACAATTAGTATGCAGATATTTTAATTAGTTCCTGGAAATGTAATGCATATGCAAACTTTTTACTGGAAATGTCATGAATACGTATTTGTAAGGCACATGTAAGCTACTGCCAAACACTACTATTTTTGCATTCTTTTATGCAATGATTCATGTTTGCTCCCAGCGCTGAATTAAAGAATGTCTTGCTTTCTAACTCCTACAAAATGGTCTTAGAAAGTTATTGATATGATATTTCAGTGACACCACTGGGTGCTGGACTGGAATGAAGCCAGAAGCAGCTCAGCTGAGTGCCACCAGGTCTGGCAGCATCCACATGTCCTGACAGCTCCCCCTGCCCAGACCCTGCAATGCCTGGTCCTGGGTCTGGCCCCAGGCTTGGTGCTGTGACACTGGCATCACACCGCAGTACACAGGGCAAAACCCCCCATCAGTTATTGGTTAATGGGCAGGTGCTCACTATGAATAGGTGTGAGAAGCCAAAAGACTTTCAAGTATGCCACAGCACAAGCTTTGGATACCGATGAAGACCATTTATACTGGTTTCTTCTGTAAGCAATGCTATGTGTCAAACTATTGAGTCCCTCACTGTGCTCAGGCAGCGTTACAGCTGTGTGAGAAGAGGAGGATCAGCTTTGTTTCGCGGGGTCACGTCCTTTTATAGTAGCCATCACAAATGGTTAATCTTGAAGTTTTAATTTACATTGTAAAAAGTCTGGGACAGAGCTGCAGTCCTGGTTGGTAAACACTTGTGATTATCCCAGGTAAAATGTTGCTAATGAGAGTCAGGTGAAGAGCTCCATTGCCTGTTGACTTGGAAGCAAAGGAGGAGGAACCAGAATACAAATGTGGCTGGGAAAGGGATAACTGTGAGGTGTGTCTGACACCAGCACCAGCTGTCTCACCTCGTAGCCCAGCACCCTGCCCGTGTGCCTGTTCCACGCGATGGGCTGCCAGGAGACCTCCACCTCTGCCGCCGAAATGCTCAGTGCCGAAGCCCCCGCTGGTGCTATCTGTGGCTCTGGGTGATGGGAGAAAACACAGCTGGTGGAACATTTGTCTTATCAAAGGAGCATTAAGTCAAAACTGAGGGAAAGTCAAGAAAAGAGGAAGAGATTCTGGAGGGAAGCAGTAGACAGAGGGTCAGGAAACCTGGTGTGAATCCCTAGCTTTGCTGCCCTTTTGTTCTGGAACATCACAGAAACTGTAATTTCTCAAAACTAGTCATTATCCTTAGGCTGGGACAGATTTTCAGAGGAGATGAGCTGCGCTGAGTTGTCTGAAAAGCTAAACCCTCTGAGAGCTACACATCTGAATGTCTCCTGATTTTCACAGCTCACTCAGTGGGAGTTGCATGGGGACAAACAAACATGCTGCTTACTTAAAGTGTTTCTGAAAATCTGCCCCTTCTTTTCATTTATATCCATTTCCCACCTTGTGCCTCGCATCTCTTGTCAAACTTCAATGATCTGCTTTGAGCAGGGTCCTTAATATCCATGAGGAGATCTGCCTGATCATATCTGGGACTTACTAATGCTGCACAAACATAATGAATAAGAGTAACACACAATACCATCCTCTCCTGAGTAGACAATGGATATGGAACTCAGGGTTCCTTCTCCTTCGTTGTTGTAGACACCAACTTTCACTTCAAAAGGAGACAGAGGTGTAATGCTTTCATTCCTATAAACATATTTGTTTGCTTCCACTGATGCCACCACTGCTTTTGTCCAGGTTGTTGAGCCAAGAGGACGAAACATAATGGTGTAGCCAAAACCTTCCCCATTTTGTAGTTCTTCTGGAACCGGCTGTAGTGACAAGGCAGTCAGTCAATAAGCATTTGCAAGTACACACTGTTTTAATTGAATCTTCATTCTCTGAGTATATTTTAGTGGTATTGATTTAGTTGACTGTGCCTTGGAGAAGATAATAATGTTTGCTCCATCAGTCAATGTAATATTGAAATAAAAATCAAAATAATAAATCTATTGAGGCAATCAATTTACAAACAAAAGATCTGATCAGCTCCATTAAAGTTACTGTCTTTCAGGCATGAAGTTTTCGAAATTAAAAGCATTTCACTCTTTTTTTTTTTCCCCAAGGGGTATATGAATGGTAATTTTACAGAGAAGATTTTTAAAGGAAGAAGAAGAGTTGGGAAAGGAGGAAATGTATTCACAGAAGTGTGCGTCAGCTGCATAATTGCCTGTATATGAATACAGTACTTACTTATTTTTTTAGCAGAAGTGAAAGTCTCAAGTGCATGAACAAATTTAAGTTTGTTTAGAGCAGAAATGTTATTGCAAGTCAACATGGCAAAATTAATGTTTCTATTAATAAAATCTCATGTCAAGATATGTAGTAATGACTCATACTGAACAGGCAATTACATCAACAGTGTATCCAGCAGGAACCTTTTTGTTTTCTCGGGATAAAAATACGTCTACATTTACTTCTCAAAGCAAAAGAATGTTAATGAAACAAGAAAATCAGTAGTCCATGGAGGAAGGTTGCATTTTTCAGCAAAACTTCATTTACTTTTGGTGGTTGCATCAATGTAAGGTGTACAGAAAGGCAGCCATAAAAACTGGTGCAAAAAGAGAGAGAAAAACATAGGGGCAGAACTGCAGCCCCTGTGAGTGATCCAGGCTTCAAGCTCCTCTCCTGCAGAGAAACTACTGAGAGCACTAACGATGTGAGAAGATGGGAGAAAAAATATCAAGAAGTAAATGAAAAGATTTCAAGGCACTATTTTTTTCTTCATAAATTCCTTCTAATTATAGTAATAACCTTGGCCTTGCACATATAACAAATGTGTCTCTCCTTAAGTGTTTTACAAATCTTATTTCCCCAATGGGAGTTCTTCTAGCTTTTTTCCAGTCCTGAGAGAGTTAAGTGTGAGTGATGATGGTGCACTGGGGATTTATAAGAGTTCAAGCTACTTTCTAGAGCATTTAATTTGTTTTTGAGGCTTCTGCGACCTCAGATTTAATCAAGATGTTTAGTGAGTTCATCACATAAAGCTGCAGAGTCATGTTCAGTGTTGTTAGCGTGGTATAATTAGTATTTTTTCTGACTGTTTTTCAGGACACACTATGGAGTCTGATGGGATAATTTGACTGAGATCTCTCAGGTTGTTTTCAATTTTCATGTTCTCCTGCTCCCAAAGAGTAGATCAGTAGAGGAGAAAATGAAACAAAACAGTGAAAGATGGAGGAAGATTTAGTTCAGTAAAAGTGAAGTTTGACACTGATTAGAGCATGGAGAGGGTAAAGCATTGGCAATACCTAGTGGGGATTTTTAAATTCTGACTTCATTTTTTCCTATCAGTTCCCTTCCTTCCCTAAAAGGCTGGTTAAATGGCACAGCTTTTTAGCATGGAGGAGAACACAGATAACTCACTCAGCTGATGAATAACATTGCTTTTAGTTTAATTTAATTCCTTTTCCTTTCTTTCAAATGGTATACATGAGCTTGGATATTTATTTGTAAAAAGAATGAACTGAAGGGATGGAGCAGACTGCTTTCCTTGCTTAAGCTGAACTATAAGTTTTTGGGTTTTTTTTTGTATAGAAAAAATAGTTTCCATAAGTTACAAAAGCAGTGCCATGGTTTTGGAGACCTCATTTCAATTTAGGAACTAAACAGAGGTCACCCTGTGCAGCCCTTCAGTCAGTCACACGTGACTAAGAGACATGCAGAGGCTGCGTGGCTCCTGCCCTCCACGGCATGGGGTATCTGCTACTTAGATGGCCTTAAAGCGAGGGGAGAGTTTTAATTAGGTGCGTCACATTAACTTGGTCTGTAATTTTCAGCAGCAGTTTAAAACCCAGATGGTAGGAGCTGTGTTCTGGGGGGAGTTTTTCCATAGGAGCTGGAGCCCCAGCCAATCCCCTGCTCCATCACTGCACGGACTTTGCAGGATGCTGCTTGCCTTCATCTCGGGGCCCACAAGAAGGCTGGTGGTTGTCTGGAGAAGGAGGGCTCCTTCCCACAGCGCTTACTCTCCGCTCTCTGAAGTGACCTGCGCTCACCCATTGCAACGTCTGGTGTGGTATTAACTGCTCTGAAACTGTATATTCTCTCTCCAGAGTGCTGGAGAATTAAACGGCTCATCTCCTTTAACGCATAATAGGATATGTCTTGTCAGCACAGTGCTCCAGAATGAAAAACATGTAAACAAAAGTATGAAAAATGTTAATGCAGAAAATGGCCAAGCAGATTAGTGTGTTAAGCACCTCCTGTACAATGGAGATAAGAGGGTTATATAGACTTCTAAACATCTTTATAACATGCCTCTTAAACTGTTTACTTTTATAAATTGTCTACTATAACACAGAAAACTTGCTGTATATCTTACAGGCTGTTTTCTCTGCAGATGCAGGATGAAATTCAGGCTCAGCCAAAGCCAGTGACCAAAAGCCTTTGGATGTCAGCAGAGCTGTGATTTCACCCATGAACTCTTCCCCATTAGATGACTTAGGTTAATTGAACTAACAATTACCTCCCATGTGATGACCAGCTCAGAGCGGCTCCCTCCTCCTCCGCTGACATTGGTCGGTGCCACAACAGGAACTGGAGAAGAAAAGACATTGGTGCTTGCAACTCCCTACCGCTACTGCTGGGAGTCTTGTCAACTGGATGATCAGAGCTTTTCCTAGCTCACACGCAGCTATTCTGCCTTTCAACACATAGAACAGGGACTATATTACAAAACAGTACTTTTTAAATAAGCCGAAATTATGTTTACACATTTTCAAGTTTCTAAGGCTGAAGCCACAGATGCGTTTGATACATGAGTACCCTGGTTCGAAAAATTAATTGAAGAAGCTAGTAGCATCAAGTATCTGACATTATTATGCCTCATCAACTAATTGGCTAAATGATGTTCCATTCAGACTGTAGCTGCAACACTACTGATTTACTAATTATACATTTGTTCAGTAAACATGTTGTTGGAGCAATATATTAATTTTTTTAATTGGCTGTATGCTTTTCTTAGGAAATTCAAAACTCTTAATTTGCTTCTTCTGCTTCTCCCAAGACTGTAATTGTCCAAAAGTTCATTGATTAAAGATTGATTTCTCTAGTGCTGCTCCAGGTGTATGGCACAGCATGGTGGCTGAGCAACATGCTGATGTTCCAGGCCAAAGGGGCTTCCCATCAATCGAATGGCTCCTGATGGATAGGCAAGGAAAATACCAGTGTTTCTTGTCTCTTGCTCTGTATTTCCATAATCATGCCCACCGCATTAGCCTAAAAATATTGCCAGTTTTTGGGAAGTGGATTATGATGTAATGGATAGAATTTAGACAGATCAGACTTGTTGCATAGTTCAGTACAGATCTACTTGCAAGGATGATTTCATGTTCCTTTTTGGATGCTGGCTAAGTATAAAAAAAAGAGAACAACCCTGGAACTGACCAAGACAGAAATCCCTTATAAGAGGGCATTTGTACTCTTTGCCATTTCCAAACCCTTGGTACTACCTTTAGAAATTTCAGAATTGTTTTGTCATTCCCTTCATTTAGCTCTCACTGTCTGAAAATTGGATGTGTCGAGACAGAGCTGAAGACAGGGTCAGAAATAGGTAGGACAGTTATATTTCAGGAGCTTTTTCAGAGATTTTGGCAAATTTTGCTACGTCCGCCTGTTCTTCCCATGTCTTCCACCCAGCGTGAGCCCAACTGCAGTAGAGGCAATAAAGGCAACAGCCCTCTAAGTTCACAGAAATTTATGTGAACCCACTGTCACTTCTAGATTCCAGTCCACATATAAATCTTAATCTGATTTCATCCTCTTTAGAAATGTAGAAATTTAATGATTTTTTTGTGCAGTCATAAAAGCGAGTGCAAGTGAAAGCAGACCAGGCTCTTGTGGAGAGTTTAGCATAGATATTCAATTTTGTCACTCACAATCAATGTCTTTGTGCGCATCAGAGGCAAATAATCTGAGACTGAAAAGAATAGCATTAAAGGGAAAAAATGACAAAACAGACTTTCAAGCCTAGTGTCTCACTGTTTCATGAACCAGTTGATGCTCAATTAGTTCATGTGTTAAAAGTGTTCAGTACTTTCTACATCTGTATGGGGAAAAAAATGTACTACTGCTCAGCAGAGCCTCAACTGGGTCATAGTTGAGAAACAGATGAAAATTTACAGCTGAGTGCACCAACAGAGGCTCAATTAATTCTCAGCTCCATTTTAATGAAATGAACAGTGGCTCATTTGCATCCACAAATCTACTAATGCTCAGATTTCAGCTGGCAAAATAGCTATTATAACAGGGAAGTACAAATTCACCCTTTCATGGCCAGTCTTCTGCTGTCCACACTGTGATAATGTTTTCAGTTTCCTATTCTGTTAGAAAAATAAAGATAAGCTGTTACTCCTTCCATTGCACAGCAATGTTTGGAGTCAGAATGATTTAAATCAGTGAAAAGGTTAAGCAACTAAGACCTGAAGTGGGTCTTTCTATTCCTTTTATTAAAATTCAGAAGGGGCTACACTGTAAGGAAATAATTTTCCTTGTCCTATTGCCATGATAAATATTAATTTTATTGTTTCTTTCTTTTTCCAACCCTAGCCTTGTGAATGCCTCTAATAAAAAAAGATTTAAAAGATGAAATCTTTTACTGACTTTATAGGTTTTGAATATCAAACTTCACAAAGACTCACGCTGGCAAGAGCAAGAAAGACTTTCTCAAGGCTAATCTTGACTTCATGGTCAATCATGTAATGGAGAACGTATATCTGTGATACTCTGCTGGGAAATTTAGAAAAATTTAGAAAATCTGGCCTCTTCCTGTTTCTCTTTTCACGTTGCTCCTTACTTGTTGCGTGTGTAAGTTCCCTGTGACTGTTCTGCTGAAGGACCAGCTCATCCACCACTCAGTGTGTATCCCCTAGACACTGAGCCCAGGCAGGATCTGTGCATCTTTCCAGACTCTCTGGCTCTTCCCTTTTCTTGGGAGCAACCCACAATTGGCTTTACTACCACACTAGTCCTGACTGCTGATAAGACTCATTTGATGTCTCTCTGCACTCTTCCCTTTTCTTGGGAGCAACCCACAATTTGCTTTACTACCACACTGGGCAGGCAGTCCTGACTGCTGATGAGACTCATTTGATGTCTCTCTGCACCTGGAAAGCTGACAGAATCTATCGAAATTGGTGTTCTAATGACCAAATAGTTTTTTCTGGCATCAGTACTCAGTTATAAGTTTTTATTTCAACAATAGGAAAAAGAACTTACTGATTTTAAATCAACTGATTTCATGCATTTTGAAGCAATTCTGCCTTGGGACAAATATTGTAGGTATTCTGAGAAAGAAATGGATCCTCTATTCTAAGGATATATGTATTTTCTGTTGTATAATGTATAATACTGTATTTTGAGTTCTGTCTTGAAATTCAGTTTGGCAAACTTTAGAGCTTGGCAAATGAGGTAAACAGAGAAGAGAAAGTGGATTGTAAAAGCTGCTTCCTTTTTGCTGCTTCCTGTCCTATAAATACTGATTTTATAGGTGGGAGAGAGTTGATAAGCAAGGAGCTGGGAGAAACATAAAACAAACCAAAGGCTTGGGCTTCAAATAAATTGTACCAAACTGAGTAGGTCAAAGGACTGACTGTGTTGGTCACCTAAGAATGAGTCTTCATCCTATGAGCTTCCAAGTCCCAGAAGCTAAATAAACGTGTAGAGGTTAGACAGACAGACCAGCCTGGCTGAACAGAGAGCTCTGGCTGGAGCTCAGGAAAAAGAAGAGAGTTTATGATCTATGGAAGAAGAGGAAGGCATCTCAGAAGTACAGGGCTACCGTGAGGCTGTGCAG
>NW_010170969.1:0-751 GCF_000695765.1 Mesitornis unicolor | reverse complement strand
CATCAAAATGCAACTAGTTTGCAAAAGGAATGCAGTATCACAAAGTCTCAGGCTCGTGATATAATTCATGCCTGTGCAGATTGTCAACAGTATGCCATACTCCCCACCACTGAAGGTGTAAATGTTTGAGGACTGGCTCCTTAATAACCTGATGTTACACATCACAATTCTTTTGGGACAATGAAATACATTCATGTTACTGTTGATACTTCTTCTGTGTACATTATTGCATTGGTAGCAGCAGCAGGGGAGAAATCAAAGGACATTCAATGTCACTGGCTTTGCTGTTTTGCCATTCTCAGTGTACCTAAGCAAATTAAAACAGATAATGGCCCAGCTTATATTGCACAAGCTACAGCATTATTCCTACAACAACGGAATGTTAAGCATGTCACTGGAATTCCACATTCCACAACTGGTCAAGCGATTATTGAAAGGGCCCATCAAAATCCCAAGCACATGCTGCTTAAAAAAAAAGGGTGAATAGCCTATCCCCACAGGAACAGCTTGACAATGCTACATATACACTTAATTTTTTGAATCGATCTTCTCAACATTTACATACAACTGCCACAGAAAGACATTTTCAAGACACACCTCACTTTCAGCATAGGCCAAAGTTCTGGTATTGTGACCTTCCTGGACCATCAATTTGGAAAGGTCCAGTAGAACTAATTACTTAGGGAAGAGGGTATGCGTGTGTTCTTCCCACAGGGCCATGGTGGTTGCCGACTCGAAATGTCAAACCATA
>NW_010170968.1:0-471 GCF_000695765.1 Mesitornis unicolor | reverse complement strand
TGAGAGTAGAAATATCTTCAGCAGATACAGCTAAACGCAACAGGGGCTGTGGCTTCAAGCTCTAGGGCTACGAAGTTCTGCTGTTAGAGCTGTTCCAAAAAAAGCTCTAGATGTGGATGTACCACTGTTGAACAGCATGTGCTTTTGTTACCTGGATTTATGTTGTTTGGGCCATGAAAAGATGTTCACATTCTAGACAACTGTGACCATGGAAGACTGCTCTCTCCTTGTGGCTTGTTACTGCTCTTCTCCTGAAGGCTGCAGCCCCCTTTATGTGCAAGCAGAAGAGACTGTGCTCTAGCACGTCTGTGCTTGCCCACGTCAAGCAAGGTCCATGGAGTGATTTAAAGTGCTGGTGAAAGTGGTTAGTGCTAACTCATCCAGCTCTGTCCAAAGCACAAGAGAATGCTCACAGCACTTCTTGTGGGCCCAGCCACGGCGTGGTAACTCCCAGCTGGCAGATGCTGATGG
>NW_010170967.1:0-4097 GCF_000695765.1 Mesitornis unicolor | reverse complement strand
TAGCCCCGCTCGCCGCGCTTTTTCAGTGGGGTCGGGAAGGGTCCTCCCACCATTGGAGCTGGACGCGTGTGTCAGTCTGTCTGCGTACCTTCAGCCTCCCTTGCCCTTGTGTGTGCGTGTCACCTCGGGCAGCAAAGGCTCAGCCGTGTTTCTCTCCACCGATCCGTGTGCCTGGGTGGGTGGGTGATGGAGGAAGGCTTTTGTCCACTGACAGGCCTGGGCCTTGATGGAGACTTGAAGCCCTCAGCCCAATGGCCAAGGTGGGGATTTCTCAGTCTACTTCTACATGCAGGGCTCTCTGTAGAACTATAAAATACCATTGATGATGACTAAAACCAAACAGGGTTGTTCACTTAAATGCTTAAGCAAATTTGGAGGAGAAAGGCATATCACTCTGGCAGACGGTGACTCAAGAGTACTTGAAGTAGTAGCTCATGAGTGCCAAAATACCAGGCAGGTTTAAAAAGTGTAAGATTTAGGGTCTTTCTGACTCTTAAATATTGAGAATTATAATTTTTTCTGAATGTGGAAGTTGAGTGTCTCACCTGAATCTTGTGGGATGAGATACTCTGAAACGTTGAAAAAAATGCTAGTTATTTTGTAATAATTTTGTAGTCAGGCATCAAACTTGACAAAGTTTTCTGTCAGAAACTAAAATTAGAAGCTTAGAATTAAAAACTTTTTTAAAGATCTCTGCTATCTGTAATGTGTTGAGTTGACCCTGGCCAGCAATAAGTGCCTTAGTTGTTTGCTGACTCCCCCTGTCAGTGGGACGGGGATGTCAGTTTGCTTACTCCCTGTCAGGTAAAGACAGTTTAATAGGTGACACAAAACTGTGCACACAAACAGAGCAAAATAAATAATTTATTCACTACTTTCCATTGGCAGGCAGGTGTTTACCTGCTTCCTGGAAAGCAGGGCTTCATCACACATAACAGTTACATGGGGAAACAAACATCGTAACCATGAGCATCCCATCTTCCTCCTTTTTTACCAGAGCTCTAATTGCTAACATTATGCTTTACGGTATGGGATGTCCCTTGGTAAGCTGGGGTCAGTTGTCCCAGCTGTGTCTCCTCTCAGCCTCTTGCTCACCCCCAGCCTACTCGCTGCAGGGGCAGAGTGGGAAAATGAAAACCTGGATGATATGCAAGCACCACTCAGCCACAGCCAAAGCACTGGTGTGTCAACACTAGTTTAGTTACAAATTCAAAACACAGCGTGTATGGACTGCTGTGAAGAAAATTAACTCCATCCCAGCCAGACCCAGTACAAGGAACTACTGAAATATTCATTTAATATTTTATATGCTACTCTGCAGTGAAATAAAAAATAAAGGCTATAGGTAAGACATGGACAGACCCTAAATACAACTAAGTAAGAGCAAGTAATGTTTAGAAGTGGATGTTTTCAGTTTCTCAACAATAAATGTAAGAAAAAGAAAGAAAGAAGGCAGTGAAAGGAATCCTTAAAATAAATTCTCAGCAGACATTAGTATGTGCCAGTTGGATTAAAGGGCAAGACATTGTGGCAACCAGGCTGACTGCAAACATTATATTATTTGATGTAAAACAAGGGGTTTTATATAATGGAAAACAAGTATTGACAATGGTAAAATTAGGAATCAACAGATCAGTTTCCGTTTTGATATTCTATTAAGGTGCAGATTCATAGTATCTCCACACAAAAAGAATCATTGCCCTAAGTGGGGCCCATTGAGCTGACTGGCACTTGAAAAGTTCTGTAATTCAAATTGGTGAATAGACAAGTGATTACAGTACACAGTAGGAATTTCTTCTGTAATTGTGGACTGACAGCTAAAATTACTATCCATCCAGCACTCACACATAGTTTGTGTGACATAACTCAATTACCCCTACATTTCCTGAACCACTCAGGGAGACTTTGATGACTGTGACACAAATGCTGAACTGCATCACATGTGAAGCTGGAGCTAGAAGAGCCAGCTGACCACCCTCAGTTGTTTCCAATGCCGTTCAGCTCAAACTCCCACTGCTCTCTGATCAAACTGTCTAGCTCCTGTTGATACTAGCTTAGAGTTCAGAAATGCTGGGAATGGTGGCTGTTGCAGCTGGGGTCACACAGGACCTTTTAAGACAGACTCATAAACTCTGTGCTTATGTTTGTGCCTTTGCGATTAGCCAGACCCTTGGGGAAGGCACAGACAGAACGGTCTGCTTCAGCCCAGAAACAACAAGGGAAAAGCTGTGGTTTGGTATCCAGATCCATCTCAAGGATCAATACTCCCTGCTCTACTCTGATGCCAATATTAGATATGTAACCAGTAGATATGACTGACTGGTTATTTCTGTGTAATTTTTTCAAGTGATTGACAAAGAAGAAATAAATAGATATGTAACTGTATAAATATATATAAAATATATTGCATATATAATGCATTTCACATAGCTCTCATATTCTGAACTATATATGTTGAACAAGTATGTTTGTAAAGAACTCTTACTCCTTGCTTTATTTAGGAAAAAAACCCCACCTGAATAGAAATAAGATTCCCCTTCAGATGTCTCCTGTACTTCATGTGATGACTATGTCAAGAATGTAAATGTAGTCACATGTTGTTTCATTCAGCCTTCCTTGGATTGATGTGTGGTGCACAGCTGTTGACTAAGTGAAAACGTCCTGTGGTGATACAGACCAAATTAGCAGAGAGGATGTCTAAATTGCAATCACTTTAAAAGCCAAATAACTTTATTATGAAATCAATTTTTTATAATTAGGTGCTCCATATTTTGACAAGCTTATCTTCCCTAAACCTTGGCATTATTCCTGTCTGTCTTTCTCTGTGATTGCCTCCTTTTTGGTTAAGGCTGACAACCGTGTTTCAAGAGATCACCTGCGTACAGATTAGCACATGATTTTTTTTCTCAGCAAAATTTATGTATTCACAGACATCTAGAAATTTAAATCTGTCTATCCCAAGCAATCATTTTAATTTGCATAATGATATTATTGTGACCAATGTTTTCTCACACAGCTATAGATTTTAAACAGTTAATCACTACCTGGCAGCTATAGTTCCTTTATTAAAATTGCTCCTGTATTTTTCTTTATGTCTGAAATACTCTTCAATTGTCCTAGATATTTTCTTCCTAGAGATTGAAACTAGCAGCTTCTACTGTCTTTTTATCTACTAGGGAGCACACAAATTCAGGAGGTAATGTTCAATAAACTACAAAACAGGAATACAAGTCTCTTCAAAAATAAATAAAAAGTATAGATTTAAATAGACAAAAGTCTTGAGTTTTTTTAATATATATATATTTCTATATATATATACACACACATATATATGTATATATAAAGACCAGAAAATTTAATATTTTACTTAGTTACCGTACATTCCTTAGCTAAACATGATTAAACTGGTAGCGTGCAATCTGCATGCAGTCTGTGGGATCTTCTGTCCAATCTGCTACCATTTACTTGGAGGAAATAGGGAATAACTGGACTGTGCTTATTTGTCAAACACATATCTCTACTCTTTGAGGACAAGTCTCTTGTCTCCTTGTACTTTGAATACAGAGTATTCAGAAAGGTCTGTCAACAATGTTCCTAGATAAAAGGGGTTCAAAGGAAGATGTCTTCTGGCAGAACCAGTACAGCTCATACCTTAATGTGTTATTTTTAGGAGTTCCCAAAAGTTGAACCTGGCTATTGTATTTTGCTGCAGTTTTACTAGGATGAGGTGAAACCTTACATAGGAAATACCATTTTCTTTTGATTCAGCTTTACACAGAATATTAGGAGTTGGAAGGGACCTTGAAAGATCTTCCAGTCCAACTCCCTTACCTGAGCAGGGTCACCTAGGCTAAGTCACACAGGAATGCGTCTAGGTGGGTTTTGAATGTCTCCAGAGAAGGAGACTCCACAACCTCTCTGGGCAGCCTGTTCCAGTGCTCTGTCACCCTCACTGAGAAGAAGTTTCTTCTCAAATTTAAGTGGAACCTCCTGTGTTCCAGCTTGCACCCATTGCCCCTTGTCCTATCATTGGACATCACTGAGAAGAGCTTGGCTCCTTCCTCGCGACACTCCTCATAAGGGAGATGCTCCACTCC
>NW_010170966.1:714-1060 GCF_000695765.1 Mesitornis unicolor | reverse complement strand
CTGTATCTCATGAAATTCCTGTCAGGACAGTCCTATCACCTGTCAGTTTTCCCATGAATGGCATCTCTAGGGCACAGAATTGTTCCTCCTCATTTAGTACCATTTAGTACCACAAATGCAGTGAGAGCTGCCTCCTCTGGGTCTTAAGGAGCACAGGACTCAGGAGAGTTCCCTCCCTCTTCTGCCCCATCATGTCCCAGTATCTTCCAGAGGCCTCAAGGTTTGGTTTGACCTCACTGCTCTCTCTGCATGATCCTCCAACTGGTTGTTTACCTATCTCTTTCCCTATGCATTCAATCTGCGATGTCCTAATTTGGGTAGAAGAACATTGAGGGAGATGATGTCA
>NW_010170966.1:0-494 GCF_000695765.1 Mesitornis unicolor | reverse complement strand
GGACCACTGGCTTATCCTGTCTCACAGGAGTCCTCTGCCAATCTCATGACCCTTCAAAAGGGATGTCTCAAAACAATTGTGATTTTCCTCTTCTACCTTAACTCCCACTATTGTGCCTATAGTACCACATATATAATTTCTCCAGTCTTTCAGAAATTTGCACCAGTCCAGGATACAATGACCATTTGTGAAGTCATCTTCTCAAATGCAGACTGTCTAGGCAAAGGCCCTTTCAATTTTTCTCCTGTTTTCTCCTCCTTTTCATGTTTTTTCATTCAGATAAGTCTCACCTACACAGTTTCTGCTTTGAGTGTCAGGGAACTAAAAGCTTGCCTGTCTTTCAGTAGTCTAATGGTCTTTTTAGAAACCTCTTTAACTGTGTTCTTATCTATCTTTTTGTATCTTTCTATCTAAAACATTTCTGAAATGATTATCCCTTGTGGAGAGGCAACATTGTTAGTGACAGCTTGCTCTTAGCATACAGTTACAGAGTT
>NW_010170965.1:0-1052 GCF_000695765.1 Mesitornis unicolor | reverse complement strand
GTGATGATCTCAGAGGTCTTTTCCAACTGATCAATTCAGTGATTCTCTGATTCTGTGATTTTGGGCCCTGAAAATAGGAGTTTTGGCTCAAGAAATGAGAGTTGAAGCCCTAAAAGTAAACTTTATGCTGCAAAAATGTGTGTTTGTTCTCAAAAGAAGAGTTTAGGCACTAAAAAGAAGAGTTTGGGCCCTAAACTGGGATTTTGGAACATAAAAATGAGGTTTTGGATGGTAAAAACGAGAGTTTGCTCTCTAAAATGAGACTTTATGCCCTATATTGAGATTTTTGGGCCTGAAAATGAGAATTTTGGCTCTGAAACCAAGAGTTAGGTGCCAAAAATGAGAGTTTGGGCCTTGAAATTGAGAGTTTTGGTGCAAGAAATAAGAGTTTATGCCCTAAAATTAGAATTTGTGCTCTAAAAATGTGTGTTTGGGCCCAAAAATGTGTGATTAGGCACTACAAATGAGAGTTTTGGCCCTAAAATGTTATTTTGGAACCTAAGAATGGGCATTTTGGTGCTAAAAATGAGAGTTTGTGCCCTAAAAGGAGAGTTTAGGCCGTACATCGAGATTTTGGGCCCTGAAAATAGGAGTTTTGGCTCAAGAAATGAGAGTTTATGCCCTAAAATCAAACTTTGTGCTGTAAAAATGTGTTTGTTCCCTAAAAAAGAGTTTAGGCCCTAAAAAGAAGAGTTTGGTTGGCCCTAAAAAGAAGAGTTTGGGCTCTAAACTGGGATTTTGGAACATAAAAATGAGGTTTTGGACGTTAAAAGCAAGAGTTTGCTCCCTAAAATAAGACTTTATGCCCTATATGGAGATTTTGAGGCCTGAAAATGAGAGTTTGGACTCAAAACATTAGAGCTTGTGCCCTAAAATCAGTGTTGGTGCTCTAAATATATGTGTTTGATCCCAAAAACAAGAGTTTGGGCCCTAAAAATGAGAGTTTTGACCCTAAAATGAGAATTTGAGCCCAGGAAAAAAAAGTATTGGCCTTGAAATGGGATTTTGGAACCTAAGAATTGGCATTTTGGTGCTAAAAATGAGAGTTTGTG
>NW_010170964.1:44641-45443 GCF_000695765.1 Mesitornis unicolor | reverse complement strand
TGCACTCTACCTCTAACAGTAGTATGACATGGATCTAATAGACATCACACTTATAGGGATGTTTCTTTCCCCACCAGCTGTGAAGTTGTTTAAACTCAAAGCTTTCCAGCTGGGCAGATAAGAAGTTTCATAGGAATTTGTTGGTTTAGTGCACTGACCTATTTTCTGTCTTCTTCCATTGATCTTCTGGTTTCCAAACTCTCTGCTGTAATTAGTTGAGCTGCAAACTGAGGCTTGTGCAAGTGCTGCTTAAGCAGCTGAGAAGCTGATGGGTTAAGATACTTAAATCCTGATCATTGTTTCCTTGAGCACTGCTATGAATCAAATGTATACACATATGCATTAATGAACCCATAATGCGTCTATGCAGTGATCAGATGTTAAGGGTTCACTGACTACACTGTAAAACACATCTTAGTGGTGGCTATAATATGAGGTTGACAAGGTGAAACTGTCTCTTTCAGAATAAAACAAAGTTAATTTAGACAAGCTCTGAATAACTAATAACAAAATTTTGGACTATGGTGGGAGTAATTTTTCAAGAAACCTAATCTTATGAGACCTCCATTGGTCAGAATCACAATGTTCTGACCAGAACAACATATCCCATTCACCTTCTGCAATTTTGGGTCAAAATGTTAGAAGAAAAGCTCTAAGAGTTTTCATATTTTTGATTCTTTTTATCAGTCTGAACCCTTCTCCTGATTCAGAAAATACTGAATCAGACTATAATGTAATCTCAACTTCTACACAAATACTTTGATCGTATACTGTGATCAGTATTCTCTGTGAAAAGAAAAAA
>NW_010170964.1:1066-44616 GCF_000695765.1 Mesitornis unicolor | reverse complement strand
GAGTTGCTTACAGTAGTCACATTAGTACCACTTTCACTGCCAACATTTAGTGATGCCAACACTAGAAATACAATTCATATGGCTAATAACTGCAAATCCATTTTCTGATCTTATACTGCTCCCAAAACACCTTTTCTTTTCTGTCAGCAACTAAACTACTATATAATACATGAATGACAATAGAGAAATGAATATTCTTTGTTCATAATATATGATTCAATCTTCTAAGTACTTACGTAGTGCCATGTGAAATACAGCAGGGAATTGTTGCTTCAAGTGATGAATTATATCACACTATAAATGAATTTTGTCTGCCATTTAGTTTCTTGAATGCATACCAATCTCCTTGAAACACTGGAAATTTTATGCCTATTTTCCATCCTAATTTGCTGGCTCGTGAAGTTCATAAAAAACCAAAAATTGTCACTGAATCCAGTAGTAGCTGGACTAAGCCTATGTCATCTAGGACTGAAACATCAGTAACAAGAACTGGAAGTTCTTCTCCATGTTCTTGTTCGTCTATTAAACTATCAACCTTTTCAGACAAATTCATGTCATCTAACAGTTAATTTAAGCAGCCATCAGGTTGTCCCTATAATTAATAGAGAAAGTTAGGCTTCTCCAAGAGGTATATGACTGATGATATTACCTGGGTTAAGTTACTCTTCAGAGGTGTTTTTGGTCTCCATTCAATGCTGAATTTCTTTTAGACATGGATATAAAAAGACAGGGGCTTGAGACCCAAAGAAATATGGAAGGAGATTAAAATTATTCAAGTTATTAATAATCAAAGTTATTAATTCTTCGCATCACTTCAATAAAGGCAAAGAATATCCAGGAACAGAGATAGGATGGCTAATGGCAATGACAGAGGAGAAATGGAAATTACCACATCTGAGGAGGAAACAGGGCTCAGAGTTTAATGTGCTCAGATCCAGATTTGTCATTGCAGAATAATGAAAGAACTGGCACACTTTAAAATTTTGATAAAGGTAGCTGATTTATCAATTTAGGGATATGTCTGTAACATAATAAATATTGTGCTATAACTAATAGAAAGAAAAACACAACCCAGAGAAATAGGAGTCTCTCTCTTGATTTCAATAGAATAGAAACCTTTGGAAAAAATTATAAGTAAATTAGTTATGGAAACAGAAATGAATAGAAAATCAGCAACATGACATTTTTTAAAAAGATAGGTAATACCAGGAAAACTTGATATCTTCCTTTGATGAAATAATTGATTCCCTACGTATGAGAGAGGTGGAAGATCCACCTTATCTTTCAGTAAAGTACTTGACATTGTTAACTCTGAGAAAATACTAAACTGCAGAAGATAGGATTAGTCAAATAGTTTTGGTGTGGATAAAAAGCTAACTAAGGAGAGGGGGCCTTTTGTCTGCTATGATTTATCTGTTATATATTATTTTTATATTGTGTGACTGTACTAAATTCTTTGTTTACAAACCTAAACCCACTTCTGATCTGATGGTCTTCCGTATAAACTCTTTCAGGATTGTATTAGGAGAATCAGGAGGGTCTATGATGCAAAACTACTTCTTGCATTACCTTTTAAAAAGCTGATGGTTAACTACAAAGAGCTATCATAAAACCTCAGACAAAATTCACCAGATAAGCATTTTAATTCTGTCAGATCGTGCTTACAAACATATCTTTTTTTTTTGTCAAACTCCTTGACAGCTTCTTGGTCTAGGCTTAGTCCTATAATCGTTAGGCCCTACTCATAACCGTGGTAAACTGGCATAGTTCTGAGATCAGTAAGACACGCAGATTTATGGTAGCTGAAGTCTGCCTCATAATGATTCTGTTCCCTCATGACACATGCAGTTCATATGCATGGTACCCTTCAAATATTAACAAGCTCCTGTCCTCTCAGAGAAGTCAGAAATACTTAAAATGAAGACAGAGCCTTGTTCTATAGAAAAGTTGCACAACTGATTTAATAACTGATCCAAGTGTTATTGAAATCAAAGCTTTTCTTAGACATTCATTAAAATTACAGGAGTTCTTTAATATACAGCAATTGAGAGGTTTTTAGAGCTCACTCACCATTTGACATGAGGGGATGTGACATGGACCAGCTTTTCTTCACTTTCTTATTGATGTAACTTACTTTTAGGAATGTAATATTTGTTCTACCTGAATATGTGTATTAAAAACATAACATTCAGAGTTAGGGAATCAGATATCACTGTAATGTGCGCATTCAAAAAACTGATAAATCACGTATGTGATTGTAAAACAAAGCTTTTCTATACTGGTACTCATTAACAACTTATTTAATGCAGATGGGTAGTTCTTATTATCAACCAGTATCATTACGTACTGAAAGCCATTACTATTTAGCAATCATACCCAACATTAACTGTGAGTACCCAATACCACAGAGCTGACCGTTGTCAGCAGTGATGGCAAATAGTGCTTCACATCCTCAGTCACCACAGTGCAGGTGATCGGGCCCAAGAGCTCTTCAACAAGAAAACCCAGAGCTGAAGTAAACATCTCCTTACCCATCCCCAAGTTCAGGATCTTGTCCTTTAATATAGCAGTTGAATTTCAAGGCAATTCCCAGCCCATGGCCTCCACCCTGGGCTACACATTGCCTGAACCTGGGGAAAAAATATTTTTGAGGCTGCAACAGATGCTCCATCCCATTGCTTGGACGCTGCTCTTTTTCCTAAAGCAGCAGCAGTGTTTTCACGGTTGCATTTTCCCTATGATGGGTGATGGCTCATCAGTGCATTGCTGGTTGTTATGTGACTTCTTTCCTCAACTGGTGCCCATATTTTCCAGGCCTTTACTGTTACCCTACCCTTCATCCGTAACAAGGCACACACGGTGCCATGCTCAGTTCACCCAGAAGATTGGTGACAAACCTAACAAGCTGGACTGGGTCCCTGCAGAGTTAACAGGAGGAAATGTTAGCATAAGCCTTGTGGCCTGTAATTACCAATGGTAATGCTATTTATCTCGGCTGTTGGGTACACAAATGCTTTTACAGGTATGCTATCTTGCTGTGCTGCTTCTTTTATCAATGTGAAATGCTATTTCGTAGAGGTTCATGCTACTTCTGTCTTCCCTCAATGCTTGGCTCATCTCTAAGGATAGCAAACAAAACTAATTAAAATGTGCAACTGTGGCTTTAAAACATAATGAGGCTGAAGGATTTTTATTATATAAATTAGATCTGGATATTTTTATTCTTACCACATCCTTCTGAAGGTCTTAATGTAGAGATTTTGTAATTTGCAAAATATCCGTGAAGCGTCCCTAGTGCAATGGGGATAGAAATTGTTTATCCAGTTCTGAATCAAATACAGTCAAACTGTTTCCTGGAACAGAAAATTGACTCTGACTCTGCCTTTACACACAATATTTGCTTTTCCATTTTCATTATCGTGGGCCATGTTTTATGAATACTGCTTTGTGACATATATATCTATATGGAAGAAGAGTTTCCTTGTTCTGTTGAAAGAATTCTTCTGTAAAATATATATTTCTTAATTCTGGCCCTTGGATAAATAAAAGCTGTCAAATAACTAGATTGTCTTCTCTCTGCCCACAAAGGAATTGACTAGTGATTAAGTCTTTGTATATTTTTCATTTTATTCATAGCTTCTAGTTATGTAGCTATTTCGTTCAACCCTGATAGGCTTCAAACACTTCACTTACTGCTGATTTAGCCATACACATATTTAATTGTATCTAAAGGTTTTGAGGTCCCAGTTGTTTTAAGTCTCTTACTGAAATGTGACTGTAATTTTCTAGAGAAATGTCTATTTTCCATTAGTTAATACGTTTTATGGATGACTAACAGATTGTCACTCAAATTGATTGTTTTACTTAGAACGTTAAACTGCTGAGGTGGGTTGCTTTGTACACCATTATTCAAAGCAGAGAATATACTTTTTAGAAAGGCTTTTAAATGAAAAGTAGTTAAATGTTATGGAGGTATGGTCACTGCCTTGCATAAAAGGAAGGCCAAAGCCTGATGACCATTTTTGAAAGTCACTGTAGTTTGTTTATAAATATTCATACAAATCAGTGTAACATGAATGTTTCCTTTCTGCAAGGTGCACAGGGTAAAGGAAAGACAATGATTTCTTGTAGGATTTTATTTTAATTTCTTTATTTATAATTATATACAGTTTTATTATAGGTGTGCTGAAATAATAATGCTACGAATTAAACATGCATTTGTTAAGTTTAAGGGAAGAAAAAGATTGCTTCACTAAAAGCTCAGTCTTCATAGGTCACTGTTGTAAGTAAAAAAATATATTTGAGTTTAGGTCTGCTCAGAACCTGTCCCATGAAGGCAAATTAGTGAGGCATTCTGTTGCCCTATGTCTTATAGACATATATTTAGGGACCGAAGAGAAAGAAAACAGGGAGAGAAGCAGATGATAGCGTCAAAAGTAGCAATAGTGGCAGTGATATTTGTTGATAGTTGTGTCTTAAAGTACATGTACAGAGAAATCCATGACCAAAAATTGCAAACAAAGGACAAAAACGTGATGAGCAGGTGATGATGGACTTAGACCACTGAAACACTTTTTTTTCCCATCTATTTATTTCTTTTTACCATTTTGCAAAAATTATAGATTCAGAAGTTTTTTAAGTTATTTATATTAAAATATTTTTATGTCTGTCTGAACCCTGGGACTTAGTCCTTGCATAAGACCCTTAGATGCTCCAGAAAGAAAAAGAAAATATAAAATCACTATTAATTTTGTTTCAGAGATTACGGTCAGACAGTCAGACAAATATTTAATTTACAGAATGATCTGTTGTTGTTTTTGTCCTATTCATCTGTCTGCAGAATGGAGGTAATGGAGCCAGCTCTGAGGTTGGTAGTTCTAGGGCACAAGCTGAAGCATGACATAGCATGAAAAATATCCTGGGTCAAAAGGAGTAAAGGAATAGCCTAAGAGGACTGCTCAAAGCAGCTATGATAGGGACAAGAATGAGAGACAGCTTTGTTTAAAAGATACAACCTTTATTTTAACCCTCTTCCTCCAGAGCTGGTGTTAAAAGTGACTTTTTATTTTTTCTTTCTTTCTTTCTTTCTTTTTTTTTCCTTTTTTAAATGGAATCAACTCTCTCCTCAAATAGACAAGCCCAAGTCTGCATCTATAAAAGTCCAATATTTCCCTGTCACAATATTTTGATCTGGTTTTGCCTTCATCACTTATCCTCTCTGACTGTACTGCTAACATACTTCTAACGTCTTTAATAGTGCTGTCTCTCCAGCAATGAAGCTGGAAATGTATTTTTTGTTCATTGAGACTTATTCTGCTCCCAGACATGAAAATGTGAGGTTCTCCTTTCTCATCCTGACAGCAAGTGAAGTCAGGTTTCTGAAATAATGTAGGTTTTCATTGCTTTCTTTGTTCCCCTTGATGACTTTTTGCGTTGAACCTTTTTATCAGATCCAGAAGGTCTAAACTGCTCTGTGGTGGTGTGTCCTGTTCTTCTATGAAGAAGAAGACATCTGCAATGCTGGAGAATCTTGACTTTCTGACAGACCTTGGATATAGTTTCATGAGCTGATGTAAGCATTTTGGTAATTTCTTTTCTTAGAAGAGTTCATCATCCTCTCTAACTGTGAAAGAATTGCTATTGTCTTCATTTTAGGGGCCAAGTCAGTCTTAACTGTACTCTGTGACTTAACACCATTTCTATAAATGGCTGTTAAGTAGAGGCAAGAGATTAAAATGTGATGTGATAGAGAATGATAGAAAGGAAGGAAGAGTTGAAGAAAGATGAAGTACTTTCAAGACCTATACATCTTCTCTGAGAAGTGGATCTCTTGGTGTATCATTTAGGTCCTTCCTCTCTGAGACTGCTCTTTTCCTCTGAGACTTCCTCTTTTCCTGATTGCACCTGCCAAAAAATAAACATAAACCTAAACAACCCATATAAGAACTGTGCTGTTTATAAAGTGTGATAAATGATTTAGGCTCAAACAGGATTCCAATTAAAGTTTACAGTTTATTAAGTGAGTAAAGGCAAGCAAACAGCGCTTGGTGCGTGGGGATAGAATGTCCTAATCCTGTTCTGATCCCTCAATCCGCACACCGTGCAGGTCTCTTTTGGGGTTTATATTTTTTTAACTAATACATATTCATGGCATTTCGCAATACGCTTATACATATGCATGACCTATCCCCGCTTCATATTCTAATTAGCTCTCCTCCCATCCGCGATTGCACAGTGTCCCTTGCTGGTGGTCGTGGGGGGGGTCGCAGGGGATGTTCTCTTCGTAACCTTTGTTAATTTTTTCTTCTTGCGTAGACTTAGTTATTTCTTGGCTCTTGCTCAAACCACAGGACCGGTATTATCTTGCTTCTGAGGGAGTGTTTTTTCTTTCTGACATCTTATGGGTTTTACACAACTATACACTCCATTCTACTTGTTCTCAATCTGTTCTCCGTACAAGGACAGCCAAAATAGTCACAGAGGTCGCATCTTCCCCATTTTCTCCACATTATTTTAACACGAATCAGACTGACACATCTCACATAAAGCAACACAACTGTTACCTTAGACTGCATCATTACAGTTATATTTTGCAATTTCATGGAATAAACACTTAGAAAAACACAGTATTTTTACCTAGATATATTATCCTTGTTGCTTTTGTATCTATTTTACGTAATTCACCTGTGTTTTATTAAATCAATATCATATTATTTACAGGCTGCTGATGAGGAACTAAAGCATAATATAAGCTGTATAACATAAGTTGGCTAAAGTTATAAAGAGAGACTGAACAGAAAGAACTTGAAACGCCAAGGACCAACAGTACCTAGTGACAAAACCATCCTAAAGATGACTATCCAAACTGCAGTATTTAATCCTGATTTACTGAAACTCATTTCAAGTTAAAAACTGGTGCCCATTCGCGGGATCAGCAATTCTGACGAATATATTTATCAGATGACTCGGTGTAGTTCATACACAGATTTGTAATGATTGGTTGAGCTAGCTTGTTTTATTACAATAGATAACACTATAACTGTACAGGTAAAAGCTTTTATATTCAGTATACATAGTCAGCACTTTGAACTGTAAAATTTTCACCCGAGGTATATACTGCAATGTCTGATGAATGGACCTCTGGCTTGGCAGCCTGATTCATAGCACCTCAGCTGAACAGATGGACTCCCTGTCCAATGAATAGAGAAAGTGGGTGCCTCTGAAGAACAATTTCAGACACTCTTAATGATAGAAACATCCATAGAGTGATATAATACTTTCACAGACTGCACGGGGACCTGTTTAGACCCAGCCAATACGAAACACAAGTGTATTGAGTATATTAGAATTAGCATATAGCAATGCGGAGTAAATATTCCTCCTTCCACTCAGAATTTACTGATGACCTTGCTTTGGAGAACAGATGCCTAGCAGTTTGTTATAATTTTCTATGGGCCATTACATCAGCATAGAAAATCCAGAGCCTGGGCTATATATCTTTTACTCCCATGTCAGGAAAGGATGGAGGAGAGTCAGAGCTAGTACTTCATTAATGAACACAGCCAACACAAGGACAGAACATAACAACTCGTACTGCAGTGGCAGAACTATATGACTCCTTGTAGAAAGGAGATGGAGTAACTCACTTGTAGAAACCCAAGGAAAACATTTGGTTGACAGAATGAAATGGTAAGAACTAGAATTTGGCTTGATAATATCTTCAGTTTGATTATGTGCAGTCATCTGTAGTGACTGCAACAAGAGCATCGCTTTTGCGTGACTTCTGAAAATTAGCCTAACTAAAGCTATCCAGATTGTGGTAAATCCTTTCTTCAGTGGTGTTTCAAAGGACAGATACCACATACTGAGTCACCAAATCCTTCATGGAATGATTAATGATTCCCTGGGTCCTTTGATATAGACAGAAAGAGAGAAAGAAGGAAAGAAAGAAAGAAAAAAATCAAGTGTATTTTGATTTTCTCTTTGACTCTTGCAGCAGAGGGGCAAGGAGCTAGAGTAGAAACATTATGCTTTCTTGGCTTGGCCTGCAAATCCTCTAGAGAGGGCACAGATCTGGCGTGGTGTAAAAATCAGGATGTGAACAGCATTTAACACTGGCAGCGTACAGTGACAAGACACTGAACAAGTGTTTTTTTTCTATGGTGTATCCAGATTCTTAACAACAAAGTAATATTCAGTGGTCATTCAGCGTCACTATTTTGTGCAGAGATTATGTTCAGCTTTCTGAAAGTGCACCTTTTAAGTTATTTTATAGCTGCTGATTCTACCTATTTATTTACCTACTTTTAGGCATTTCTTAGCAATTTGCTCTGTAGCATCTGCCACATAGAAGGGCATCGTGATTTATCTGCAGCTCTGAATATATTACTTGTTAACCTTTACAAACACCTAGTGTGACTCATTCCGTCTTATCACAGCAGACGTCAGTGGGAGTAAGCATCACTCAACAGGACAACCAGTTTGTACAAGATAGAGGCACATGTACCAAATGTACCCAGATAAAAGAGCCAGTTAATTTTCAACATGTTAAAAAGGAACAGGAACACAACAACGCAGTCTGCGATGGGGTTTGAGGCATGTGCCTTGGTAGTCATACTGAGGGGATCAAGAACTTAATGATAGGCTAAATAATGAACAAGAGGAAGACATATTGTAATTGTCACCTCTAACTATCTCTCCTAAAACACCCAAATAGCTTTAGCACTTCATGATTCTTCCCCCTTTTCTCAGGAACTCCAGCACTGTTAAACCAAACACAGCAGGTCCCCTGAGTAGCACATTTTTTGCTGCATTTCTCTGCCTAATTCCAGCTTCCACAGACTTAGGAAGCACTACACTTAACAGTTCAACTTTCAAGGAGTTTGGCCATGCTGCAATTTCTAAGCTTGTCATGCTCATAGAAAGTGGAAATTTCCTAAGACATACACCGAGCTATGTGGACTGTCCTTTTGATTGATTTTTATTGTTGGGTTCATAGCTGTCTTCAGACCACCAGTGCTCTCACAAAACCAAATTTATGGCAACTTAGACTAAATAGCAAGAAAAAATAAATAATCCAAAGGATCAGCTGAAGCAACTTTACCACAAACAAGCAAGCCATCAGAGTTTGGGAAGAATGTTGTCTCTCAAGTCAAGGTTAATCCATGAGGACAGTTGTCTTCAAATTTTACTTTGGGATGGTTTTTCAGGAGTTTTCTTTCTGAAATGGCTGTAATTGTAAGAACTGTCCCAAGAAAGCAATTAAAAACCATGATCAGACATAGCCATCATGACAAGGTTTTTTTTAAGAAGTAGACGGATTTTTACCTTGGTTGTCTAACTGGAGAAATGCAAAATCAAATAACATTTTCTCACATACTCGACACCCACTGTCTCAAAATAAGGTCTTTAAAGTCATACAGAAAGGCATTTTTGTTGAAAGCATGCCAAATAGGATGTGTTTGAATATGATTATTCCTGTATACTACAGTATTATAGTCTTAGTAAAGTCCAATAATTTTGTTGCTAGAAAAACAAGACATAACTTCCTTCAGAACCAAGAAATCACCACAGGAGATATTAAGAGATGCTTAAGCACCAATCTAGATGGTTGAATGAGGGGCCTTTGTTTCCTATGAAAGCAATGGGTCCTAAGAAAGGTAATAAGGTGCCATGACCTTAGATTTCTAAACGAATTTTGGATGCTTTAGAGACTCCATAAACAGATTGTAGGTACCTAAAAGTTAAATGGCCCAAACCTGGCTGTGTGAATATCGTTTGTATTATTAATGCAAGACTGTGTTTGACTATTTAAAGTTGTTAAGCTTTTTTTTTAAAGTATGTCTCTCCTAGTGCTGCACTGCTGATCCTGAGGATTTTTCATGTATGACAAATGTTATCTCAATGTTACATCCTACTGTTTTGTTGTAACTCATTTATTTGTGTAAAGAAAAATCTACCTCCCTCCGTAGAAAGGTAGTTTTGTGCATAACGTATAAATCATTTACAGTATTGCACCGGAGAAATAGAGGTTTTAAGACTAGAAGAGACCTTTGCAATCCATAGCTAACATGGTTTTCTGCATTGAAGATTTTAGATAATGAAGTTGTCACAGATTGCATTACCTTGGTAATCATGTATCTGATTCTGACATATAATGTCAGGTTGCAGCATTTACTTAAAGTTACCTTGTGCTTTGTATTCTGACACGGAATGACTCACATAGCTTGACTTGAGATGTCTTAAACTGACACCTTGCCATAGATATGCAAATGCTCCCATTTTCTGAAAAGAGCAATTAAAATACTCTTGATAAACCAGGAGTTCTACAGAAAAATGCCAATATTTTTCCACACCGTCAGAATAGAAATAGTATTATAGAGAATCTGCTAGCGCGCTTTAGCGTTTCTTTAAACGTACAGAGGTATCTGTGCAACAACAATTAATTTTACTGTTCTGAAAATTATATTCTGTATAAAACATGCTGGTAAACAGTAAAACTACTTTAGCAAACATTTGACGCTTATTTTTTAAGATATAGAACACATTATTAAGTAAGCATAAAACTATAATCAATTCAACATGTATTTGCTTCTCATTATCCAGATTTTTCATGTGCTGCATGGTTTCTGATGTTTAGCAGGACTGCTTAGGCTCAGCTGATTTTTGTCCTTATTAAGAACAAAACCGTGTTATTAAATATCTTCTGTACCTTGTTAGCACTTCTATTCATTTCTAGGGTTGCCCAAAGTCCCGATTTTTCAAACTTTTAAAATATAACGTCCATTTTTTGCAGTTTTCTAAAGGTTTCATTTAGAGAATGTCCCAGATGAACAGTATGAAATCTGGAGGTAAACATTGTCAATTGAAGGCATTTGGAAGCAGAAAACGTTTCCACTGGAAATATTCTTGCCTAATTGAAGTTATCGTCTAAGACATATTTGTGGCTTATAACTAACACAGTAAAGTTGATAATCCTATATAACTTTATAAACTATAATTGTTTTACTTTTTGCTATGGATGTAGGAAACTAACTACTATATATTGCAAGGCCTAACTTTCAGCTGGCTGGTACTCGTTGGAATACTCAGAACGAGATCCAAAACATTTATCCCACTCTAAAGGAAGCAACTTAAGACGCCACTCAGTTCCTCACATTTTCACTTTTGAATGAAAATAAATAAGTGCTGTTTGAGACTCACTAGGGTAGCTCAAGCATTCAGATGGTGTTGGCAGATATGACACCTGTGTGAAAGCTATGATCCACTGGAGTCGCAGCTCGGATCCAGGTGGGATACCCTAAAGTATCTCTGACAGCATGAGACATGTATGTATAAGCAAGTGAATTCAGTACCACACTCAGTGACTATTCAGTAAAAGAATGAGGAGGAGAGGGGTTAAATTTAAGGGATTTTTTAAAAATCCTGTTTTGCTCACAAGCTCAGTAAGGTGCAGCACAGAGGCAGTGTCCAGGCACTGGAGAGAAACAAGAATGGTTATGCTTATCTAGGTCTTGATCATTTGATTTTTGAGTTCATCTTTCTTTTTCCTCTTCCCTCTCTGCATTCCTGTTCCCATTTAAGGACAGCTTGAGTGTGAGTCTATATAGGAATGACTGTGAGTTTAATTCCCATAGCTTGGAGAAGATGAAAGGTCGGGGAGGCAGGTGCCTCGATGCTCCAACAGGTATTCTAGATGCATCCTCAGTTCACTTAGGCCCTACAGCTCTATAGTTAACTCTTTCACAGCAGAGAAGTCCCAGCACTCCCCGGTCAGCTCTGCATGGAAAAGGAGTCATGGTGTGAACTCATATTCTAGGGTTTTGTAACTATATTACTGTCGGTTTGCTTTCTGCAGTACAACTACGGAGGAAGAGATCCAGAGCCCATACTGTGCTACCTGAAGTGTATTTCATATGCCTGCATGCTTTCTCAGTTCAGAAAGACTATCACTGCTTCTTATTTTACATATTTTTGATACATTTTTCTTCCTCCTGCAGGATCTTAATATGTGTAAATTGAGGAATCTCCAATTCACTCCCATTGTAGGTGCTGCATACATCCTCATTGTGTAGCAATGATATCAGCGGGCAAAGTATTTATTTTTAGCCTAAGCTTTCAGAGGAGCAAATCCATTAAACTATCTGTCTCACATACATTAATAAAATTTAGTCTACTACTATAGTGGTACTACAATTTTTTTATCAATAAAAAGAACTGCTGCACGAATATGTATTTTTAAATTACAATCTGAATGTTAAAACTTTTACTCAGAAGTAGCTAGACAAACACTTTTCTTATTTAAAAGCCACAAAACTCATACTTTTCATGTTCAAAATACTCTTTCCTAACTACTGTTTCTTACACGTACTATGTGGCATCAATTCTGTGTCCCACCAGCTGAAGATGATACATCAATATGCCGCAGGAAAGGCAAATACATTTGGTCAGAGAACATGGAGAAAGAACAGAAGAGAATCACACAGAATCACAGACAAAAATCTGTAGATTCCCAGTTAGGTCGTACCAATTTCAGATGAGAAGGAAAATATCACTATTGATATTTGAAGATCGTCTTCTGCAGTGGGACAATTTTGTATTTTGAGAAATACTTTAGGACTTGGAAAGTACTAGCAGCGGTAAGCCTGGCACTGTAGCTCAGCGAATGTTCCTATGTCCAGTCTCCTGATTATTAATTACAGACAAAGTTTGCTATGTAACGAGAAGAGCTCTAAAACTAGAAATCTCCATTGTCAGCTAAGTAGTCTAACAACAAGACAAGAGGTAGAGGACTGATGTCCCAGTGGAGAAATGGAAACCACGGAGTTATCTTGTAACCTGTGGTTGAAAAATACTCTTGCAAAAGCAAAAGTATTTATTTGAGTCTACTGAGGCTCAAACGGGCATGCTAGGTGGTCTGCTTTCTTTGCAGGAATTTGATTTTTGTGTCAATTGTATAGGAGACTGGAATTTGTTTTCTGTAACAAGGTAAAACAAGACAGAAAAACGCTTCCAAAATCCATTAACTGGAAAAAAGATTAAATCTCTGAGTTCAGGCAATAGGAGATCTCTGAAGTAAGCAGGGAGAAAAATGTGAGTGAATATTTGTAGCAGATTGTATCAATATCCCATTTCTATGTATTTTTTTTTAATTAGGCTTAATAGAAAAACCTTTGTTACATGGATCAGCCTAGGTTTAGTGGGTCAGAGTTACAAGTTTCACTCTCATTGTGCTATTTCTCATTGAGATTATATATATAAATCTTTGTGCCTTGGCATGACTGTATAGAACTGTCATATTTCTCAGATGTCCAGAATTTTATAGAGTCTAACTATAGTGCAGTGTTATGAAAAATTAAAACTTCTGAATTTTTCCACTTTGATATTTATTAACAACAGAATTGCTGAGTTGAAACTAAGGTCATAGAATTTTTCATCTATATATAAATATATTTTGCTTTATATTAAGCTTCCGATATGAAGTTTTTCGTGCATTTTGTCAACGTGACTTTGCAACTGCTGACATTGAGCATAATCCTGCTTTTACTAAAGTTAGTACAATTTTGTTATAAATACAGACAGATCATGCTAATATTAAAAATCCTGTGAAAACGGAATTATTTTCCTCTTTTTACTGGCATCACTCTGAATGTACAGCTGTGTTACTGAGCAGTGTGTAAATCTCGTTGGAGAAGGATTGTATGTGTTACCAGAAAGACTGTGTAAAAAACACTCCTTGAATTCAAAATGCTTGCAAGAGCTGCTTTGTTATCTCAGTGCCCTCAGCACAGCCCCTGCTGTAGGCTCTGTACTGAGTTACAGATTCTGTGATGCTGAGGTTCCTCTTCTTTCACAGGTGAAGAACGAGCGCATTTGGGATTTGCTTTCACTCTGTTGTAGGTGACCCAGACAGATCATATACCAGAACAGGTAGGGAAACCACCTCTGCCAGGTAAATGCCTAGGTGCCATTATTCCCCAACCTGGAGCAAGGTGAAATTAAGGATTACCTTGCTATTCCTGGAATTGAAGTCCAGTGTCTGGTCAGATAATATTCAGAACACAATAGCTGTAACCAAGCTCTTTATCAAGGCAAATTACTGATTTGCAGTCATTCTGTGAAAGTACAGTAAGTCAGAATTTTCAGCAAAGATTTGGTCTGTCTATATCACTAAGAGCTCCTAACCTGAGGTTTCCCATATTCTGGAGGAAAAAAAGCCAACAGCAGCAAAGTGGTGGACAGAGCTAAATATTCCACAGGTCCAAGAGCTGTCTTCAGAAACTGGAACCAAATAAACAAAGAAATAAAATGAGAGAAGTACAGAACATTCTTCAGTAAGAGCAGGAGGGCAAGATAGCATCCAATCAGAAAAATAGTTTGAACCCCTACTTGCCTAAGGAACTATTTTCACAGAATCACAGAATCACACAGAATCACAGAATGTTAGGGATTGGAAGCGACCTCAAAAGCTCATCCAGTCCAATCCCCCTGCCGCAGCAGGAACACCCAGATGAGGTTGCACAGGAAGGCGTCCAGGCGGGTTTTGAATGTCTCCAGAGAAGGAGACTCCACAACCTCTCTGGGCAGCCTGGTCCAGTGCTCTGGCACCCTCACTGAGAAGAAGTTTCTTCTCAAATTTAAGTGGAACCTCCTGTGTTCCAGTTTGTGTCCATTACCCCTTGTCTTATCATTGTTTGTCACCGAGAAGAGCCTGGCTCCATAATAATATAATATATAATTTTATATAATTAATTTTTCAAACAAGAAGGAAATGTTTGATCTAAATTTAGTGAATAGTGATCTTTCTGCTGGCTTCAGTAAAATAATACCTGCTACTATAAAAACAGGTAATCGTAACAAATGGAAAGTATTTGAATATACATGTGACTTCACTCATCATTAAAAGGGGAGAGGACACTGAGATATGTAGAGTTAGCTTAATGATGAAGATAATCTTATAATATAAGAGGTTTCCTAAAAAATGAATTTGGAAAGGGCCTTGCACTTTATCAAGTTTTCTGCTTACTGAAATTTAAAAAAAAAAAGAAAAGAAAGAAAGGAAATGGGAACTACAGTTTTCTAATATAAATACGTTGCAATTGTAAAAAACAACTGACATGTCATATGTAATGGGAATTTAAGCCTTGATTTCAAAGCATTTGGTTTAGGTTATCAATTAAAAGTGAAAACTGGATGCACATCAAAATTCGTATGTTAGAAGAGAAGACAAAAAAAAATAAACATTAAAAAATTAAAAAGTCAGTAGAAACAAGGGAATTTTATAATCAGATTAAATATTTGCCTTTAAAATAATCACAGTGAAGCATCCAGCAACCTTCCATATGCTGAGACTGATGCTAAAAATAGTTTTTAAATAGTCCTCACAAGGCATGCATTTCTCAAAATATGCTCTAAAATAAACACAGGTTTAGATGAAATAAACTCATGCAAATGTTGATAAACGTAATATATTCATATCTGTATAGCTGCTGTTCTGAATGGTATGGCATAAGAGTCACAGCTCAACAATATGGCAGGCTGCACTTCTGTTCTCTGAAAAGCAATGTGCTATATTTATATTAACCAATATTTAAATATGTTATTTAGCAGTACTTTATTATAAATTATCATATATATTGCTTGAAATGCACATAATCTAATGTAAAGTTAATGCCAATAAAGTGAATGCAGTAAGTGAGATATGAAAGTATCTCTGAAAACATGATTTTATTAAAGAAACGTCCCAATTTAAAAATGAGAGATGCTAACATAAGCTTCAAGTAGGACAAACTGTTCTTAGACTAGGAATAATCCATAACAGATTGAACATTCCAAAAAAAATTTGTAAATGCACAACACTAATTATCTTACAGATATAATACGAGAAACTCTTCAGATATGTTTTAGAAAGGAGGAGAGATTGAAATAGATTGATTGTGAAATTATTCCGACAGGAAAAAAATGTATAGGTTCAGATTATGAGTCATTCAAAAGAAACTGGAGAAATATTTAATTATTTTCTCCAGGTACATTTGTAGCTGAGCCCAGAAGCTTGCAGTGTACTTCAGAGCAATACCACTAAAGCTTAAAGCTGCAGATGGAGATGCTTCATGTATCTGCAACTCTAGAGAACATGCGTATTGCAAAATGGGAGCTGTACCCAAGAAAAAGGAACTGTTTTGAATAGACTTAGGGCTTGGTAAGACATCCACAGAAAACTCAGAATATTTCTTGTTCTTTACCTGAAAAGTACCATGATTCGAGTTGAAGAAGAAATATAACTGTATGGGGTTGAGGTTTTTTTTTTCCTGCTGGGATTGAAAATTGAAATAAAATTATGCATGAGACCACTCATGTTTTACTGAGGGACACTGACTTCTAAATAACAGTCAATAAACTGATTGTGACCGTCTGTATCTCCAGTAGGACACAAAGGAATTTATTTCAAAGGCAAAAAATGAGAAACAGCTATTGTCGTTTTGATGAAGTTTACAATGTCCTGTCTGCTCCTGCAAAGCTTGTCATACTTACTGAATTTTTAATTCTGTACTGATACAGAAATATTAAAAGATTCATTTCAATAGGGACTAGGTGAGTGAAAGTGAATGCAAGAGACCATAGAGGGACAATTTGGTAAACACTAGATTCAATGGCAAAGGCAAATACCTGCCTTTAGCACTTGAATAACTCAAGCCAAAGAAAGCCTTTGACTGTGTAGAGTAGGAACTGATAGCTTGAAAACTACTGTAAACTACTGACCACAATAAAGTTACAATGGAATCCCCCTATGTTCAGACTGCTGAACAAGGATGCCTTTCCCTCCTTAGTTTCTGTTAGAATAAATGTGCAATAGAATTGGAAAGTTAAATGGTTATAATGGGTTAGCATATTAGGGACACAATATAAACAGTAAAGACCCAATATTGGGTTTTTTAAGGAAGAAGACATGATGGACTCACAGTTGTGGTTTTTTAGTGAAAGCTCCAAAGGACAGGATCTGTTACTTATGGATATTTGTTAGGAAAAATATGTAGCCCAATAGGAATGGAATTTAACACATTTTAGTCCACTATAGATATCCATCAGAGAGACGAATCAGAAGGCATAATGGCAACTAAACTCTGTATTAGCTACAGAAGACAACTCAAGGACCTTTGCTAATAGTTGCCTAGAATTTGACAATATGAATAAAGAAAAGATTGTTCAATGAGTTCTTACACTGTGTAGCAGAAAACTTTGCTTCAGAAAGCAGAATAATTACCTGAAATGAAAGGGAGAACAGGTTAAAATCTAATCTGAAGATAATTTGCCTGTAAGTGTTCTAGAGGAAACAAATCAGCAAATACTACAGCATAATGAAATAATGAGTTTCAGAAAGTTAAAAACTTGCAGAAGTATGCTGACATGGAAGAAGGATAATGAGGAACTAAATGGTGCATTAGGACCTCTTAATGATCTGTAAATAAAGAGAAAGCAAGGATTAGTAAAAAAGAGTAACACAGCTGGAGGGGTGGCAAACACTGTAAAGATAAAAGCCAGAACTAGAAAAACAATGAAAAGGAAAAATGCACAATATGATGCAAAACAAAAAGTGGAGACTAACTAGACAGGCAGCATTATGGCAGAAAAGAACCGAGTGTTTCAATGGACTGTAAATGTACTGTAAATTAGCAATGTTATTTATGCTTCTGCCCAAATCAGGAATATTTCCTTTATAGGGGAAAAATCTGCAGTGTATTACAAAAGTACATAATGGTACTATTGCAGCTGTGATAATCTAAATTATATTCATGGGGATAATAAATCCCTACAACCTCTGCTTCATTAAGCAGAATAATGCATGTAATACATAGAAGGTAATTATGATGCTTTGTTTGGCATGGCAGACATCTGGCATAATGCCTCCAGGATTGGGCAGTGGACTTAAAAAGAAATAAAAGACTAATAGGAGAGAGGTTAGAGAACAGCAGCACAAATTATTGGGGATGTGGGAGAAAAACATCAAGGGAAAGAAGAAACTGACGCAGCACGGTGATATTAATCCTGAAATATTAAATAAAATGTGAAGGAAAGAAGGGAGCAATTAAGTATACTTCTTGTCTACTAATGGTAAAACAAGAAAGAATATGTTTATTTTGCAAGAAAATAATTTTTATTTTTTTTTTAGATATTAAAATGGATTTATTAAGTATCTTGATGACTATCTATGGTGGTTGTAGGGTCTCAATGCCAAGAGATTTTTCAGGATAGGAGTCACAGGTGGGATAACAGATCTTCAATCCAAGCTGGGAAGCCATGCATCACAGAAAATGATAGCATTTTCCTTGGACCATGACTGTTCCTTAGGCACCCCGTGTGTCTGCACTGTATCTCTCTGCCAGCACAGTGTGTTTCTAGAATGTTCTCATGATTGCCACTGTTCTCATGATTGGCACTGACCTGCTCACCTAGCGCCTGTGCCAACCATTCACGTTTTCTGCTGGCTGTGCAGCTTTGGTGAGTTCACTGTGGCTCTCTGACAGATGCCCACCCAGCTGCTCTCTCACTCCCCCTCCTTAAACAGGACAGGAGAAGAAAATGAGATAGAAAAGCTCCTGTGTCAAAATGAAGACAGACACATCACCAATTGCTTTCATGGACAACGCGTACTTGACTTGAGAAAAATAATTTAATTTGTTGCCAATTCAAATAGATTTTGTTGATAAGAAACAGACAAAATCTAAACACTTTCTCCCCATCCCCCTCTTCCCAGGCTCAATTTCACTCTCGTAGCTGATTCCTCTACCCCTTCCCTCCACCATGCAGAACAGGAGGATGGGGAATGGGGGTAGTGGTCATTCATAATAGCTCCTCTCAGTCATTATCTCTTCATCCTTTTCCCCTGAGAACAAATAAAAAATTAAAAATCAACCTGCAATAACAAAGGTCGATGTAAAGTGCCAGTCCATCCTGGAGAGGAACAGGAGTTGATCGATTTTGGGTGGGGGTCAGGGACGCCAAGGTACAACTGTAGAGGTACATCTCTGTGAGTGTTATCACTGTGTCTCTAAAGAGTTAATTAATATCAGTAACATCTTTCCTTTCGTTAGTCTATTAACTTCATTTGTTCTTATCGCATATCTGTCCAGTTCTCCAAGGGCTGCTCAGCAAATCTATGTCCTCCATCAAAAAACCCTATCTCAGTCAGATGAAATCAGATAATCCAGACATCAGAGAAGAGTTTTAAGTTAAAATATTGATCTATTTTACACAATCATAGATAATGAAATAAATTATTTTCTGTTGAACAGGTATGGAAATTTAAGAAGACATCTCAGATTTCTAGGGAAACAAACTTTAGATTTTTCATGGGACAGCTCAGTTCCTGACTGATATTCCTGCAAGATCTGTGTCAGATTTTCATGGGAAGAACATTATCTTCTGACAACTTAGATGCTGTAGATGATTTAGTAATTTCAATTGAATTATTATTGTCCATATTGTTTTATACTGTCCACATAGGTTCATGTGCATATGAGGAAGTATACAGTCCTTATAGATGTGTCCATAAATCATGAAATACTCTTCTTGTAGCTGTCTTCCAATAGTAATATATGAAATTTAATTCTGAGAAAAAGTTTAGGCCTTCAATGAAAAAGAAAGGTGAGTAGGCCTGCCACATGTCCTATGTTAAAATCATAACACATTCTGAATTTATTATTTTTACATTTTAATGTTTTTGTGTAAGGCCAATGCTATGGTGTTTTTGAGTCATGTAAAACATGCAGTAGGATTTGTTATTTAATGATCATTTGCAAAATACAGAAGACTTCATAAATTATATTCTATGTTGAGGAAAATTTCAAAGTTATTTGCAAGTAAAAGTTCCTTTAGACAGGGCATACAGCTAGGAGTGAATGATGAAAATAACAGAGATATCATTTTAAAAGTGCATTAAAATAAAATAGAATAAACAGGTAAGTATATGTAAGCAAATGGCATGTTTGGGGAAAGCAATGAACATCTGAAGATGGAAATGAAGAAGGAATGCTTACTCTGAAAATGATTTTTTAATAATACAATCTTATTATATGACACTTTTGTTGAATCTAAACTATATAAATCCAGAGATGAAACATCAGGGTAATGCTTATATTCTGAGAAAAAATGAAAAGCAATTTACTGAGAGAGAAAGATACAATTAGGTTAAACCACAGCTTTAAACAATAAGAACTATATGCTGTATATTTTTAACAATCAAAAAAAGGCCTTTAAGTGTTACTGCGTAATGTATATGTTTGTATACTGAGTAATATTTTCTGCATGAAGTGTATCATTCTTGGAAACAAAAGAGAGATCAAAAATTAAGGTTAAAAATTAAGATTTCCCTTTGGCTCATTTGTTGTTTTTGTAGATGGACAGAGTCTACAAAGAAAGGAAATTTCTCAATCAGTTCTTTAGAACATATAGATTACTATTAGGTTTCGGCTCTGCTTTACCTTCCTCTAGATTCTTTCCTTCTTTTCGGCAAGAAATGTTATTCAAGCAATGCTTGAATATCCTTTATCATTTCTGTGTTTAAGATACTCAGTAAATTTCTTTTATGTGTAGGCTTTGTGATGTAAGAATTTCAGCTATTTTTAAACCGATACTCTTAAAAAACTTTCCGATATATTGGCACTACAGGGAAAAGTATCACTTGGATCACCTCAGCCCGCTATTAATTCCTACACTCTATTACACTGCAGATGGTTTAAGGTGAAGGGCTCAATTCGCTGCTGCAGTGAGTCACTTCGTAGGTTAAGCAAACAAATCTCTATAGTAAATAGTTTCTCAGCTTCTGAAGAAACAAAAGCTTTTTCTCCTTTTTCTCTATATTAGTGTTTCAATGTCTCATTCTAAATGCTCAACTGATAAAATATTTTACCTCATTAGTCAGTTATGTTCCTACAAAGCTCGCCTTGTATTGTTATTGCTTGATTTCACAAGTCTTTTCCTGAAGAGGCATGAACAGGAGGAGTTGCTAGGGAAGGAGCGAGAACAGCCTCTATATTTAGTCTCACAATCTCTCAGCACTGCTTTAAACAACAGCAGATTTTAGTGGCCATCAAAACAGGCCTTTTTCATCCATATTTGCCATCTATTCGCCGTGTGCTCCCTTCTTCTCAGATATGCCTGTTCTGCATGGTGCAGTCAAGAGAGTGGCAGTGGTGGTGAGCACATCTTGCACAATCAATCCAGCTTCTTAGCAACGGTTTGCCTGGAAAACAGAATATTTGTCATTGATATGGCAAACAGAACAGGCTTGGAGTAGTTTGTGTGACTGAGTAGCTCCTTACTTTATAAACTGCTAATTTGGACAATATTTGTCATTGATATGGCAAACAGAACAGACTTGGAGTAGTTTGTGTGACTGAGTAGCACTTTACTTTGTAAACTGCTAATTTGGATCCTTCAATCTACATTGCATCTACAGGGCCATCTTCAGCCCTGAGAATGACTTTGAAAGATGAGTTTCGAGGTTAAAAGCAACCTGGTCCAATGGAAGGTTTCCCTGTCCATAGCAGGGGAGTTTGACCAGATGATCTTTAAAATCTCTTCCAACCCAAACCAGTCTGTTTTTCTATAAACTAGTTATTGATATTGCTCGTGTACACTGATATTCTTCCCTCACGTGGTTACTAAGGGTGAACAGTCAGGTTATGTATTGCGTGTCAGAAGGGAAGTTTAGAAATGGAAAATGTTTATGAGCTCAACATTTTTGACTAAAACCCAGAACTTTCTGTGATTTGATAATATCTCCTTGTCTATAATGCAACTCTATTTTTGTAATCTCATTTTCTAATATTAGACAAGGATGCAGAATTATGACCCTATTAGACAAGAGACTTATAAGACATTAATCCCTGGAGAGAACCCGAGTATTTTTGTTTTAATAAAACACTAAGTTCATGAGCAGCAGGAACATGTAAGTGAAGTAAGGGAAGGCCATTTTAGTGATAATATAGAATATGTAAACCAGATATCTATTCTATATTTTTTAATAGAATTCTCCTCTCCTCAGCACAAAACTCTTATATTTTAACACCCCAAACTCCTATGAATATATCGAGGAAAGGCAGAACCTATTTCTCGATAAACTAACTTTGTAAGCACATATGTGCATGTCTATGTATGACAGGCAGAATGACATGGAGGGAAAACAATAAAAGTAGTATCTCATAAAGAAATAGTATTTTTTATTGCAAAATAACATCTAAAATATTAGTCGAATTCAAGGTTGGACTTGTCATTTTTCCTCCTTAAACTTAATATCTAATCTGCTTAACATTTCTTAACCGTTAATTGCAAGAGATGTAAGGTGTTTTGAATGAATAAATTGTACAAAAATTAAGTATATTTAAAGGATGCATTGCTTATTTTGGTAGCACATCAGCAAACATGAATATGTATTATTTCAATTCACACTACCCTCTTTTTTAATTCTTTTAGTGAGGAAAAAAACCATTGCACCTACAGGTCCTTCCAGCTCCCCTTTCTTTTAATCTTGACTTCCTTTTTTCACTCGAAGGTTCCTTCAATAAAAGATAAAACCTCTTCTGCAAGCATAATATGGTAAAATGCATAAATTGCTTTTTATATGGTAAAAAAGATGGAAACACTGAACATTTGAAAGCTTTTCTACAGAGGAAAAAACAGAAACTTCACCTTATTTTAAGAAAGATGAAGTTAGATGCAATGCATAACATATGTTCATCGGTATTTTGGCTTGTTCAAAAAAAATAAAAGAAAAAAAAAGATAAATTGAGGGATTCAAATGACTATCCAGAAAATCTGAACAGAAGGAGGTTTGTTTAAGGGTTTATCTTCTAGCAGAATTGAAAAGGAAGAAAGAGAGAGGGAAAGAACATGAGGAGAACCACATAGAAACCAGTAAGTCACTAAGCTACTGAACTGTAGTTCACCTCCCTTTTAAATTTCTTCCATGCAGGAATTTGTCACTTACTTGGTATTCAGAAATATCCATTTTATTTACTAGAGATTTTGCTAATTACAAAATTAGCCATGCCAAAATACAGCATTTTCTAAGTAATTTAGAATTTAACTCCTTGAAGCCTCTGAAAAACACTTTGCTTTGTTATTTCTTCCATAAAATCATTTCTTGGGCCCAAACAATCTCATAAGCAGCAGATTTAGGACCTGATTAGATTCCCATTAAATGTCAACAGAATTTTGATACTTATTTCAGCTGAGAGCAGGACTGGGTCTGCAATCCTGCGGTAATCATGATTTTGAGGTCTTAAAAACCAGCTTTCCATTGAGTATTATGGTCATCAGTATTTTGGAGTCACCATCTCAAAATTAGCTGTTCCATTTCTTAAACGTCAGCCTTTAAAATATAATCAGTATTTAGAAAGCTGCAACTAAATTTTGGGTATAAAACTGTTTCCATCAAGACCTGCTGAATTACAGATTGCAGCAGCAATTAGATCCCAAAGCGTCAAATGTAGAATAGCTTGGGGAGGCAAAACCCCGCAGAGTTTTGCATTTTGGTATTTGTGTACTTACTTACTACCTTCTCAAAGCCTCTGCAAATAGGACATGCATTTTTGTAATCATTGATGTCTATGTGTATTTTTATAAATGTCTTAAACAGGGAAGTGGTTAACTACCTGTTACACCACTTAGACACACTATGAGGCCACAGAGGATCCACTCAAGGGTACTGGGGGAACTGGCAGGTGAGCTCACCAAGCCAATTTCAATCATTTATCAGTAGTCCTGGATAACAGGAATGTCCCAGTTGACTGAAGGTATTTTTTTAAAAAGGATATAATTTAAAATTTGGAAAGCTACAAAGAATTTTTGGATATAAAGCTGTTTCCATCAGGACTTGCTGAATTACAGACTGCAGCAGCAATTGGATCCCAGAGCACCAAATCGCAATGAAGCTAGTCTTGAGCACAAGTCTTATGAGGAATAACTGAGGGAACTGGAGTTGTTTAGCCTGGAGAATAGGAGGGTCTCTACAACGACCTGGAAGTAGGTTGTAGCAAGGTGGGTGTGGGTAGAGACTCTACTCCCTGGTAGCGAGTGATAGGATATGGAGAAATGGCTTCAAGTTCTCTCAGGAGGAGGTTTAGACTGGATATTAGGAAAATTTTATTCACTGAAAGGTTTATCAAGCATTGGAACCGACTGCCCAGGGTAGCGGTGGAGTCCCTGGAGGTATTTAAAAGATGTGGTGCTTAGGGACATGCTTTAATAGTGGACTTGGCAGTGCTGGTTAATGGTTGGACTTGATGATTTTAAAAGTATTTTCCAACCTGAAATAAAAGAGAAAAAAAAATCCCTTAAAGTCACATTGGCAAATGTCTTTGTCATTGTCTACAAGTGTCCTAAACATCACAGATATGTTCGAATCTGAGATTTTTAGAAGCACAAAATTTTGTGAAGCGTATTACTAGCATGCAACTTCATGGTAAAATTTCAAAGAATGTGCTCTACTTTCTTACCTAGGTACCTTTACAAAAATGCCCTTAAAATAAGCTATAGGTTGTATTAAAAGCAGAGCACTGAGAAAACTATACTTGCTAGGGCAAGTGGATTTTCAGTCATAGTACCCAGGCTAAACCTGGGCTCGAGCAGCTCTTTGAGCATAGCTCATCCATCCAAAGCCAAATTTATTATTCCCCTTTCTGACATTATGTTCTCTTGGTATTAAAACACATCTTCACAAGCCAAATTACTGTAGCTCCTTGGGATTTAGAATTACCATTATAGTGAGAGCGAAGTAAACACTGTTTCAATCACAATCATTAGTGAAATGGGGAGGGGGTTGCAGTGCTGTTATAATTTAATTTTTTTCAAAGTTAGCTTTATTATTCCTTGTTAGCAGAGGATTATAACTCTACAGTGAACATTGAGAAATTTCCAAGCAAGCTTTCTTTTGATTAATAAACCATTTTCTTCTCAAGTAAACAAATAAAACTGTACCCACTCAGTTGTTTGATGTACAAATGGCTTGGAAAAAGAAATATGAAACATTTTGCCTTGAAAATATACTTTTTTAAGAAAGGGAAGAGGAAAAGGCAGTATTCCCTTCATATTAAAACTTTGGAAAATAGCTGGAAATAAGTGTTGTTGAAGTCCATTCTGCCCCTTTTTTGGGACAAAAACCACCATGTCCTACCCAAAGCAACGGGATATAGAATTTCATGTCATTCATCCTATCTCCATCATGATCTTTTTTGAAGATGAACCATGTGTGAGATAGGGTACAATGGAAGTTTGTGCAGCTCATGTTGTCTCTGGAGCATGGCTATGGCAGGCCTAGTCTTCTTGAAGTGGTCTGGCCTCCCAGACTGGAAGGGAAGATTCCTAGAAAGGACCCCAATGGAGTGCCAGTGCCTCACTGCTCCATCTGATACACACTAAAGTGTTGTTTGCACTGCTGTGATAAGAAAATGAAGAATTAATTATTACTGTACTACAGTTATAGCATCCATAAGGTTGGTGTAACTACTGTGGGTTTATTCTGATGTACAGGAAAGTAGACCATAGCCCTTTGCTCTTTATGTTTTGTTTGTTTTTCTTTTAGTGATGAACCTTAAATTACTTCTCAGACTATAGGTGGTTTGCTTTGTTTACTTGATATATTTAGTCAGGTTCAGAAATATTTTGGTAACAAGTTGTGTCCTGTCCTGATGAATTCATTTTGTATGCATAGCAAAAGAACTGATCTCACTGAACTAATTTTGTATTAATGCTGCTCCCACATGTATCTCTTTAGATGTTCTGCTTTAATCAAAGATTAATTAGGAGTTAGTAGACACTTATTTTTTTTATAACATTGTTTTGGGATTTCAGGCTGCAATCATCCTCGGGGTCACTTTGGGCCATATTTATGGCTTTGTGCTTAGAGCGTTACTGGAGATAAATGCGACTCGTGCTGTTATTAGCTACTATGGTAATATCTATCAATATGATGAAGATTGACTTAAGAAGATATTTTACTTTTGAAATAGCTTAGACATAAAATGAAAGGGGGAAGAGAAGTGGAGGTACCTATGTGATACAAACTGGGCTTCTAAGTCCAAAATTTAGACCTTTAAAATCATCATTCAGGTGCTCTCTAGACCTAAACAGGTGATGTGTTATTCCCTTTTCCTTAAAAGGGAGAGTTTTTATGGTAGTTGACTATATGATCCTAAGCTTACGCCAAACTGAATAGCTAGATGCTAAATTTTGAGCACCTGGTTGTTTACCTCTACCCTGTTCACAAAGTAGGCTTCCCATGGGGCAGGGGCTGGGATCCATGCCTCTGTCTGCCAGCTGGCTGTTCTTTAGAAAGGAGAAATAATTCACACTTGCTCTCTTTCTGTGGCTGAAAGATCATTTAATTACTGCATGAAAGTGGAGAACATCCAGTGGACAAAATTAAAAGTGTATTGATGATCGATTCAAACGTGTACCTGAGTCTTGTGTATGTATCTTGAGTTAGTTTTTTAATGGTCTGAGTACAGGATGTAGCCTTTCCTAGTAGAAAATAATTAATTTTGAGATAATTAGCTAAAAGCCAAACTAGAATCCCACCAAAAGTCTGCCAAATTTCATTTTACTGTGCTGTACTGATACTAACTGCTGCCTGGGTTAGCTGATTGGAAGTTTTCTCAGGCACGTCTGCAAGGGCTGCATCTTGTACCTTTGTTTCTAGAGAATACTAAAACAGAATTATTTGTTTCTTGGAAATCAGAACAGGTAGAGGCAAAACTGGGCAAGAAACACTCGTTCTCAACCGCATTTTCTGCACATTACCAACTCTGTATTCAGTGAAGGAATTTTTATGGATCACAATTTTAGATGCCATTATACATAGTGCTTAGCTGTAACCTGTTAAGAACTCGGTTGTAAGCTTCTAAGTAACTTTGGCTGTGTTTTATATACATATTTTTATATATATATGTACACGTATTTCAAAATTACTCTAGAAGTTATGGTAGTCTACCAGAAATCTTAAGACCCTTGTAAATCTGTTAATGTTTGTTCAGCACTTCAGGAAAAAGCAGAAACAGCTTAGAGTGAAAGGCTTCTGTCCAGTACAAAACACATCTGGCCATTTTGCTTCTGCAGCACAATAATTGACTGTGCTGGTTTGCTATGAATTTTAAAGATGAAATGCTGAAATATACTAGCAGTGTAAGCTTTTATTTGATTTTCCATTATTATCTCCTTCTAGAAATGATAATTAACTGCCTCTCTAGAGGCAGAAGAGCTAAAATATATTTGACTTGGTTGATGAGTTATAAACCCACTTCAAATATGGAAATAATATGCTATGATATACATCAGGAAAATAACAACCCTAATATGCTGGGTTTTGTGGGTGTGCGGCTGCCTTGCACAGCTCTAATTTGCAGTCATTCATTCAGTCAATCTTCTATGCACAGATAGCAGAAACTTAGCCACAGTTTGCTGAAAAAAATAATTGAAAATTTGTGTATGTATAGAAAACCATTTCTACAATACTGAAGGTCCGTTGTGAGACATTCATCTCAACCCTTTCAATAGCCTTGGCTAAACTCACTGAGACTCAAGTTTCTCAGCAGAGAAGCCATACAATGGGGTTTCAAAAGTGTCGTCCTTTACCACAGTCCTCATCCAACAGTATATGGGGATCAATGACATACAGCGAATCAGCACAGATCCCCCCTGCTTCTGCATTGCATCTTGCAGCCCAGCGGTAGCAATGTGTATATTCCAGGGTACTCTAATGACATTAAACATCCATCTTTAGGTAATTGAACATTATTCAGAGGAGCAAGATTCAGTCTGAAATAAAGTAATGTGTATATATAAATACCTGTGTGATGGTGGATAGCCTCATAAGTTCCCATATCAGACAGTGGAGTGTAGCTGGTAGAGTGTGGAGAGCAGTTTGGCTCACTATAAAAGTGATCCTAAAGTAAACACCTTACTACTGCTTAGCTTGCTCTCTTGAATCCATCAACTGCATTTACGGGATCTCCACTGTCTACAATGTAAGCCTTGACAGCCCTTATGTCGGTAGACACTTTAATGTAGACATCTAAATATAAATGTTTTAATCTTGATCTGTATCCTGCCCTAGGTATTTACTCTTAGATGTTAACAGATGAGCTGCCCGCCCCAGGATCTTTTGTAGTGAATGGAAATTTTAGATCCATTTGAGAGCTCTGCTTTTGATTAGATGAAGTGTATGCCAGCAGTACCTATTTCTCTCCTTTTACTGTAAAGAGACCCTGAGGTGACTAGCTCAGCTGCTAATATCTACAAGTTCCTGAAATTTACCGTGTCAGTGGTTCACCCAGTTCCTTTATTGTTAGGACTGCTCACAATCTTAAAATTAGTAACATTCTCAAAAGCACTGGTATGCTAGGAAGTAGAATATAGAAAGTTAAAATATATTTTTCTTGCTACAGGATTTGCAAGACCAAAAGGTGCTACTGGCTACATGCATGTTTCTGCCATCTACTGTTTTTCTTACTTGAAAAATGACCTACTGAGATTTTTACCAGGTTTTTACATTTAACATTAAACAATTAAAATAACTTGTCGAAACAGTACAAGAAACCAACCTTCCTCACGAAAGCAGCAAACCAAAAAATGCACTACTGATAAAACTTCCAAATGGAAATTAATCTTATTTTAAAAAGCAAACCCCGAAAGAAATGTGTGAAAATTGTCAAAACAGTTTTGAAATTCGGTTTCCAGCTCTATAGCAAAACCAATAACAATTCAGTGCAAGAATATGCCTTCTATGAAGCAAAGAGCTCTGAGATCTTTGTATTGATGTTGGTCTGAAGATATATTGTGCAATTTATTTTCTTTCCTGCCTTGTATTAAGTTGAAACACCAACTCCCATTATCCTTAACTGTGGTACTTCAGTATAGTAAAAAGTTTTAAAATAATGCCAGCCACGAAGCAGCTTTATTAGTGAGGAGTTTTTGCTATCTTCATGTGAAGTGCGTATTCTGTACCTGAAGTAAATTGTGTAGTTGTGATTCATGGGTACTATTAAAATAATATAACTTGAAATTGTAAATAGACAGTCATGCTAGAGAGAGAAGATAAAATCAGGGATCCTAGTGAAGGTGAAGGATTAATACTAGATTCGAGCTCAGCTGAAGGAGCTATCTAGACGCAAAACTGTACTTCACATCACTATATGTTCTTGCTTAGGATTTCTGTTCCCCCATTTCTACTATTGCCAATATCAATAAAAAAATGTAAGAACAGTTTGGGTGGAAGAATTTCAAATGGTACCTACTTTCTTTTTCATACACAGAAGGGCTCTCCCACTGAATTTTTCTCACGGTGAGAGTCTCTCTTTGCATGCACAGTTTCTGTCAGTTTTCAGAATCTTGCTGAATTAGGTGTCCCCATGATTACCTCAATCTGCATGTCTGAAAAGGGAGGAACTGAAGATCATTCACTCACTCAAAAATTTAGATTGTCATAGGTATATATCATTTGATATTCTTCTTCTAGTGTCTGAGAATGATCACTATAATGTTATATTAATAAGGAAGCTCTCAGTGACTATGATTTGACAAAGGTATTTCCATAAAACTTGCAAAACATATAGCTTCAATTTTATTACATTTCCCTTCAGAGTTAGCAGTGAAAACATTTCAAAATTGTAGCATTATATCAGAGGCAGAACTGGAAGGCTTTTAGAAATAAACCGGTCTGATTTACCTGCCAAAGTAAGATGAAATGGAAAAAATAAACTGTATATTGTGACAAGAAATGTAGATTAAAAGAAATTATTTGGCATCTAAAGTGTCATTTAAAACATAGATGAGGAGAGATTCTTAAAACCTACTGTAGAACAGAACTAGTGTGAATTGGCAGACCTCCATTGATTGCATTGGAACTTTGCCGATTGCATTAGCTGAGGATCTGAGTTTATATGAGTTTTAACTTCACAGCATCCCTTAAATCACCAGGAATAAGATGCCTTAGTGACTCAGTAAATCAAGGCAAGATCAAATAATTATTAAAAAATAAATGAGAACTGTTCTTTAGTGCAATACAATTTTATTTTGAATAGCATTTCATACAAATGCATCCCGAGATACTTTGCAAGAAAAGACATAAATAATACAATTATGTGGTTTAATAATAAATAATAGATTAAAAGCTGTTAAGGGTGTTGGAGAAACAGTTTCATCTTAGGTTTAGAATGGAATGAAGATTTTATGGGATGAAACGGGGCAAGGATGCCAGCTTAGTCATTGAGATGTGGCAGAAGCACCGTGCCCTCCCCTCCATAAGGGCCAGGGTTTTGATATGGCAGCTGTCAACTCTTTTGTGCCCTTAATTTTGTGCCCTTATTTTTGTATTTCTGGTAGCACACCATGGCCGTTGGCTGACCAGTGTGCAGCCTTACCCCTCAGTGGCAGGAACAAGAAGGGGAGACCCCTTGGTTCACAGACAGGGTCCCCAGCCAATGGGGCAACTCAGCTCAGATGGGCTTCTGGACCACGGCCAATAGATGACCACAGTTCAAATCTGACCGGGCTATACAATGGGGCCCCTATCAGAGACCCACTTTGAGCAGTTTATAAATGCTTTGTGTTATAATTGTTTAATGTTTATAAACTTGTGAAGGGTGAGTGTTGGGAGGAAGGAGCCAGGCTCTTCTCAGTGACGTCCAATGCCAGAACAAGGGGCAATGGGAGCCAGCTGGAGCATAGGAGGTTCAACCTGAACATGAAGAGAAACTTCTTTCCTGTGAGGGTGCCAGAGCATGGCCCAGGCTGCCCAGAGAGGTTGTGGAGTCTCCTTCTCTGCAGACATTCAAAACCCCTGGCCATGTTCCTGTGTGACCTCCTCTGGGTGATCCTGCTCTGGCAGGGGTTGGACTGGGGGAGCTTTCAAGATCCCTTCCAGCTCCTCATATTCTGTTATTCTGTGATTCTATGATTCAGTTCTCCTCAGAGCAGTGGGTCTTTGATTGGAAGCCTTCCCCTTCAGACTTGGATGCCACTCAAGGAAACTTTCCAGGATTGAGTGCCCTCACATCCCTTTTGGTGAGTGATTTCTGGATATTCTTGAGATCCCTTGTCCCCTTCTGGGGAGTGATTCTGGGTAGTCTTGAGTGAGAAGTTCCCTTTTATGAGTGTGAGTGCACTGCGATGCCATCATTCTCCTATTTTGTGCAGCAATAACACCCCCAACTGGCACAATGAACCCCTAATTTGTTAAATGTCATTGATGCGTTGCTTTTGGCTCCCTTTGTTGTTTCGTTGGTCTCAGCTGTTTAGTTTCAGTTGTGAATTACAGTTTGCTTAAGTTCCTTAGTTGTGTGGAGTCCTTTTGGTGTGCTTCCATGACAGGAGAAAATGCTTAACATAAATTCTGAATGAAAGGACAAGGGTAAAAAAAAAATAATAGAATTTTCTTCACTGAAGTCTTATGTGTAAGAAAACCTATAATGCTTAACCCTCTGGAGACTAATGGGGAGAAAGAGGCACCACTAGGGGGAGAGGGGAGGCTCTGCTTGAAAGAACAGTCTCCTGTGGTACGGAGAGGAAAGGGTTTTCCTTTATACTTTTTCTTACTGTTGGCTTCCAGCTTAGCCCAGTAATTTTTTTAATTACTTTTCATCCTTCATGTCTCCTCACTTGCCTCAAAGCTGGTGATTCAGATGCTGAGGGAAGATCCTAGAGGTTAGGCATTACAACAGCATGGCAGAGACCAAGACACTAATGTGTATAGCTTTAAGCTAAAAAATATATCTTTATTGCTTATATATTTATATTTTCTAATGTGTATGTGCCCATGTTTTAATGAATGTTTTTATTATATATATTCCAAAAAGGAATTTTTCTGACATGGTCTTCAATTCTCAAGATAGGAGGAGGTAAGAAATGAATTGTGGAAGGGAGAAGTGCTGACAGAGAGCTCCTAGAAATCGACTGAGAGATTCAATTATGAAAATATGGCTAGGACAGGATGAAGAGAGGGAAGCAAAGGGGTCTTCAGAAGGGAGTAGGAATCAGAGGGTCAATGGGAAATTTGGGTGATAGTAATGGCAGCGGGGGACAGCAGCCCCTGGATGGGCTGCAAAATTAGCACAGCCTCCTGCCACTCCTGCTCTACCCAAGAGTCGTTTAGTTTTATACTCTGGCCTCAGAGTAACTGACAATATATTTAACGTATCTGATAATCCATTTTGAAGAAGTTTTTGGTAATAAATCCTTCCCCTTCCTCCTTATTCCCAAATCCAGTCTATTCTCCCAGAAGATGGGGATTATGGGTAGGAGTGAAGAACAGTTTGTTGCCCGTTCCTATAAAGTATTGCCAAACTTCATAATAAATAAATAAGACCAAGAACTACAGGAAAAAATGCAAATCTTTGTACTTCTGACAATGACTTCAATTGTATTAAGCTAGAAAAAAACCTCCATGCTGTCACAAATCATGCAGGGTGCTTTTAATGTTTTTTTTTTGTGGGTTTATTTTAATACTTGAACAGTCATCAGGACCTGGTGGAAGAAGGTCTTGTTTTAATTTCTGGCTTGAAGAAATAGACTCTGTGCTTGAAAATATCCTATAGATAGTGTGCAGGGTTACCACTTCCTTCCTCCAAGGCAGGCAAACTGGGTAAAATAAAATAACTTAAAAAAATCCTTACATATAGGACTCCAGATAGTTTTTTGAAGTCTTCTGAAATAGTGGAAGTAATTAGATAACAATACCAAAGAAAATTAGCCCTTTATTACTAGAATGGAACAAATAATAGTCTATTATACTCAGATTTTGCAAATGTATGCAGATATTCATTATACAAATAACATATACCTTGCATATAGCCATATGCTAAGGAGAGATACGCTTCAGCTGTCATGCTGAGCCTTTTCATTGCAAACAGATGATGGTTGGTGACCAGCAGTGTCAAATATGTCAATTCAAAATTGTAAATTATTGCATGTTGTCACTAAAATGGGATCTGTAGTCATTTTATTATCTAAAAACAAGCACCTGTTTTAGGCAAAATGACAAAAGAAAGACAGAACTTTCAGGGACTATGCATATAAGATGACACTAATAAATTACTGGGGTCTCTGGATCCGCTTTGATCTATGCAAAGATTAGTATGGAAGCATTCAAAGGATGGCATGCATCAGGTATGGTCCCACTGTATATCCCAGCCCTCACAAGCTTAAGGGCATCTCAGCCCCATGTCGAACAACTTGTACAGCTATTTACAAATTAAGCTCTGCTGCTGCCCTTGAGAGCTTACTTACCTGTCCCTCAAAATAGTCTTCATGGCACTTCTTCTCTTCTTTATATATATATTTATGTTTGAATTTACTTTTGAAATTAAGTTATCCTAATCTGTATTGAACCAAGGCCATCACAAAGGATTTTCTTACTGCTTGCACGCTGTAATGCAAAGTTTGTAATATTAATGTCTTCTTGTTTTTTGGAATTATTTTTCTTCCTAGAAGTGCCAAAGGCAACTAAAGAGAAGTACACTTTTAATGCTAAAATACTGTACAATAGGATTTTATATGTAACTACAGTAACAAAAGCTCTTTTCCCTGTGGAACAGACTTCTTTCCCTTACCTGACAAACATCACTTCCGTATACTTGTTATTCTTGCACGTTCTAGTGATTAGTTGGGTGGCTGTGGGAGTTATTTGCATCTTTCTTCCCTGCTACAGCATTGTTGCCTGGGGAGAGTTGGAAACCTTGGTTAATATTAATGAAATAATTTGGGACATCGAGCAGCACACTAACTTCTGCTGCCTGGGCAGTGATATTACTCCTCATTAAAGCTTCTGGAAGTTCATCTCACATTCAGTTACAGATGCCTAAAAACTGATTTCCAGGCAATCTCTGCTGCTTAGACAAGAGAAAAGGAGGAGGAAAGGGTCTGTTCCCCCCCTGGGATTTGCTGCTCTCTTTGCATATAATGCTGCCAACCAGCTGGGAGATTTGCTAAGTGACTTGTTGGTCAGAGAGATGTCATATTGAGAGATGATGAATGACTCTGGGCTTCTGCTCTAACATCTAGCAGAAATAATGCAGTAGTCTCCGAGGAATATGGGGAGTTGTGTCAGTAACAGGTTCAGAAAAGCAGCCACATTTATAACGTTGTTCTAAATTCTAGACAAGCAAAAGCCCCTATTCATTTTTTTTCTGAAAGCATAACATTTTGTACAGCGTTAACCCTTTTGAATAAGAATCTGATGGGGTTGCCTTTGTGCAGGGGCTGGAAGTTCAGGAGGCAGAGAGGAAGCTGAGAGGTCGTACACCACTTATGCCAGCTGCTTTTTTTGTGGTGCTCAGCTTGTGCTCGATTAGCAGGGGTTTTTTTCTGTAATGAGCAGAAAAATACATGACTCATTTGTAAATATAAGTTTAGAACTCCATTGCAAGGCCAGTTCTTATCACAGAATCACAGAATATTAGGATTAATTATGAATTACGAAAAAAAGGAGGCAGCTAATGGAAAATGTGAACTATTTCAAAGTTGAATTTTGAATTGTGTTTTGGTTGAGGTGCTTTATCTTTCCAAAGCTGTAAAGTTTAAAATTGGAATTTTTTTCCCCCTAAATATCTTTATTTTAACCTCATTGAAGACAACATTTTCTGTCGTTTGCTGTCAGATTTTATGAGAAAACATTCATTCACGTTATAAAACTTCATTTTATGGTCTCTTTTGGTCCTGGATGTGTTTGTCAGTTAGAAAGCTGAATCTACCCGCAGCTGAAAAAATCAACCCATGCAGGGCAGAATATAATTACCACATATTTTCTGGTGTTCCTAATCTTTCTTTCTTTTCCTTTTCATTAAGAAAGGAAAAAGACTTTAAACTCAACTGCCATGAAAAGTTCCTAAAATAGCTTATGCTTTAAACTTGTAAATATTAATATAAATTCTGGACTGTAACTGATTTTTCTGTCACAACAGGAAAATTACTAAATTGTGATATAACTTGAACCACAAGAAAGGTTCTCTGAGACAGGTGTTTTAGAAAAGAAACTTGAAACCCAAATGATCATTACATGCAGTATAGTTTACATACACTGTTTCCTTAGTTTAGACTGAATTATCTAGTTTGGAGGACAGTCTTCACTGCTTGCAAGCAGGAATTATTTCTACCTGAAATACTAGAAGAATTAAAGAATTTCTTTTGAAGCCTTCTGCATTGCAGATGTATCATTAGTGTTAACCATTGACCTAAGCTGTACTTCTTGTTATTTGAATAAGTAATGAATGTTGTTGCCTTCCGTAGCCTTCGTTGTCATCTTAATTCTAATTAATACTATTTAACGTTTTGTTATAGCATATAAATATATAGCATATATGTACTGGTCAAAGAGGACCTCCAGGTGAAAGAGGAAGCTAAAGAACTGTCTTTCCAGAGGATGTAAACAGCTATAGCTCCGCTGATCTGCTTGACACCAGAAAAGAACCTGGCTTTCAGCATTAATGCTTATTTTTGTCCACTGTTGTTCACCTTGAAGACTGATAATGCATCTGCTGCACCTAAAAGGCAAAGATGGAATTGCTTTGCACGGTTCAGTTCCTCTTTCAAGATTTCCCAAATGCTCATCAACTCTGAGGCCACTCTCACATACTTTAAGCTTCCTCTGTTGAATCTGATCATGACTTTATTTGCAGGTTTAGCAAACAGGTCAGAGCTATGGCATGCTCAGCATGCTAATGACAGCCAGCTCCATACCCACGTAGCCTGGCAAGGTGCTCTGTTCTAAGGAGGTGTTTCTATGGTGGTGATAATCTTTTTTAATTTCAATAACAATTTAAAGACATTTCTGGATTATTTTTGTTTGACTTGGAGAGGGTTTTTTTCACTTAGACCATTACTTTTGCTTTTAAAGCGTACATTTTTAACAGTTCATTTGCAGCGTGGCCTAACTGCTTATGATATTTAAAAAAATAAATACCTATTAGGTGAAGGTTTAAAAACAATATGCCGAGCCCACAAAGCAATGATTGCAATGACATTTTGTGTGGAGTTGGAACAGAGAGGATGAATACACACTTTCAATGGCTGGAATGAAATGACAGACCATAATGGCTCCAAAGGAGCTGTTGCAATCTACCCAGTCAATGATCCATGAAGTAAGAAGGATTTACTCAATTTGAAACCAATACCTTCTAACATGTTAAAAAATAAACAAACTAACTCTCCCATGCTCTGCTGATCCGCACAGACATTTCCTCCTTTACTCACAGGTAGTGCACCTATCTTCTGTCTCGTCCTTGGAGCTCTTCTACTCTCGCTTCTGAAGTGCTTGAAGGACTTAAAATGAGAACGTGTTTCAGTCCGCTTTGATATTACTGTCAATGGGATTTTCAGCTCCTGGGAAGAAGGGTGGGATATTTACAAATTAATGTACTTTCTAGTGATTTTAGGAAAATAATTTTTCATACATAGCTGAACCACAAACATGAGAGCAACTTTGGAATAGTTGTCTATGATACCCAGTACTTTTGCTCGCTGTCTGAAAGAGTGAATTTACCACCTGCTACTTCTTTAAACGACAATTCAGTGAGGAAAAAAATCTACAAATGTCTTTGATGTGTAAAGATGAGGCAGTGATAAGAAACATACACCTGTGTAATAGAACTTACAAACTTTGGAAAATCCCTAGGAAGCCAGTATGGTCCTTGTAAATGAACAACAAACTTACTTTCCTGCCTGATGATGAACCTGTCTTCCTCTTTGTTTTTAAGACACGACACACAATTTTCCGAAAAAGCTAAGCAAAGGTGATATCATTGTGAAGAGTTCATTGACTGAATAGTGACAATCTCAAAGGATGCCAAGATTTGTGAAAAATATTTACCCTGCAGATGGAATACTTGTTACCTAAAGGTGAGAGGATTTTCAGTCTAGACTAGATGGCTAAATTTTACTTCATCAAATGTAGATGTTACACCTAAAATATGAGTATGAAAAAGAGTTTTTATATGTATGTACTATGTATATAGTGTCTGAACAGTCTAATACTCCAAATAATTTGTGGAGCTTTAATAAAATGATACAATACATTTTAGGTCTGAGTTCTGAATTTGTCATATAGATCTGGAAAAGATATTTAACCTGTACAGTGTAAAGAACTTTAGATATATATTTAGGAGGGGAGGAAAATCTAAAATACTTAACTTTACTCCAACCAAAATCACTTATCTGATATTTGCACAATAACCACAAGAGAAATTGTTTTAAAGAGGACAAAGGCTGACGGGGATCTTGCTACATTTATTCATATGAATGTTGATAAAACATTACACTATCATCAGGAGAAAGCATGCCTTCTTCTATAGGTACTTTATAATAATTTTATTACACAATAAATCATCCAAGTACAAAATGTGAACAGATACATATTGAAATACTGAGTAATACTGAGAAATAGAAATAATTTTAAAATGAGATCATTAAGCAATAGATGGAAGAAGCAATCTTACGGAAAAGTGAATACTGTGATCCTAATTTTTCTGCTAATTATTGTGTTTCAGATGTAAAAAAATAAACATGGCGCATATAAGTAGTCATTAATGTGAAAAAACCAACACATGGAGCTGCAGTACACATAGTAACAGTCTATAATTCTTCAGAAATATACTTACTTTCCTTTACCATGTCTTAAACTTCCAACGGCTGTAGGTGGAGGTGTTACAGAAGAAGAACTGAGATGAGCATAAAAATCATTCTGACTCATAAGTTGCCTGATGTCTGTTTACCACAATCCGAAGTCTAAATAAATTATTACACATTCCTGAGCAGGTTGACAGTTTCAATGAAGTACTTGACTTAAAAAGAACTTCCATCAGCTGTGATGCTGGATTTCATATCCATAATACATAAAAAGGGAAAAGGTAAGATCAATGCACTGCAGCTTCTTCAGACTTAAGTCTTTTTTAATTCAGATATAACAGTTGGTAAAAAAAAAATGAAGAATATTTATTAAAAATACAGGATACTAAACGCTGGCATTCTTCCTAAGTAAAGATTCCCTGGTCATTTGGATTAAAGAGTTGTTCATTATCATGAATTATTTATTCTTAAAAATGTTTACTATTTTTTTAAGTGTGTAAAAAAATCCACGCAAACCCTATATGCTACTTAAAATCTCAGCAAAAACTGTGTTTTCAAATAGAATCACACATTTTCAAAGCTTGACTTAGAAAACCACAGCACTAGTGGTAGATTTTAAAAGGACTTACATTTTTGTCAGAGCCCTCTTTAGTGAGTTGAATATCATTCCTAGATAATATCTACTTTCATACATAACTTTCCTATGTAACGTATGTAAAGTAGACCTGCCTACCCTACTTAATAGCAAATATAAACATCAAGCGCCGTCACTCTTAAAAGCAGAGACTGTCTAGAAAGATTACCTGTTACCTTCAGAAATTGCAACCACTTAGAAGAGATTTAGCTGAAAAGTAAGTTCACTGGATAATTAGTTCTGGTTTAGCTCAAAGAAGCACAACAGATTGTAACTTTTCTCCCATTTATTCAAATTCAGGAATTTTAAAATGTAGGGATTCCACTATAACAATGTTTAAAATATTTTTCTTGTTTTTTTATGGAAAAGCAGTATGTCAAAATGAGACATCAAATGCTGCTCCACAGGAGTTATGACAGAGCAACAGACAGAGAACAAGGCTTAACTTGCACACCGGTTTCCCAAACTCTTGGCTTTCATAATGCTATTTGTACTATAGTATGGATATACTTTGTATGCTTTTATAAAGAAATATTCCCATAGCAGACTTGTGATCAATGGAGGTTTAAGCTGTGGAAAGGCTGATGCACTAAGACTGACATGAAAACAAGGAAATAATGCCTCTGGCTATGTCTTCAGTAGTAAGTTGGGCTGTGCAGTGGAAGATGTTTTGCTCAGTGAAATATTTGGGACTGTGTATTTAACACCCACAGTATACTTACGTTCCAGCAGTCCTGTATATTTCAGGAAAGCAAAAGCTGTAGCTTAAAGCCCATTCTGATGACAAATAATAATGAAAATATGAAACTTTTTTAATGGGCATAGAAGACCTATGACCTACTTTTATTACAGTCACTTCCATTCTTATGAGGTCATGATAAGTAAAGGCTATCTAAATTGTCCCAGTTTTCTATTTTTCCATCTGATTTTACTTTTCCTGAAAATTAGCTGTGTTTGTCCATGATGTTCTTCTATTGCTACAGCAATGACCTCTCATGTACCAAGTCTAAGTTTTGCACCAGCTTACGTTCAACACTCTTCATACCTGGCAGGAACCACTTGCTTTTGAGTCTGGTGATGCAGCTCAGTCTAATCACTGTAGAGTTCCTGATTTAGCCATTCAGCAAGGAAAAGGAAGACTAAAGAGAGACACAGTGGTCTCCATGTCTTCTGTTTTCTTCTTCTTGAGACGTAGAGTCCCATGTGCAACAGGAACATAGGAAAAAAAAAAGCTGGAAAAATGGTAGAGATAAGACTTTCTTTGATGCCTTTGCTGCTTTAAGGATGACTCTTTAAGCAATTAATAGAAAAGAGCCAAAAGACCAAGCACGTAAGTGTTTCATGTCTATAAAAGGAGTTAGCACAAGGTGTCCCACTTTTTGACTTTGAGTATCTGCTCCTCATGCAGCTGGTGTCAGGGTGACTGTTCTATTGCATGGCGACTTCTGAGATTCTGAAATTTGCTTTTTTCCTCCACTGGGAGGAAATCAGATGTCTTTGTGGGACACAATATTCGATTGATGTTCAGGGCAAATCCAGGGCTTTCAATGTGAGGTGAGGGCTCTTGTCCCCTTGTGTCTGAGAGGTTTTGAATTGAGCTGGATAAGAACTTGACCCTTAGCCTTCCATATATTTGTACCCATATATTTGTAGCCATCAGACATAAGAGTTTTCTTATTTCTCTTTCCACTATCATTCTTTCTTACCTGTGAAACCGTTACCAGGACAAAGTACATCTCTGGGCAACATACTAGAGGTGTTAAAGTTGCCATTCATCACAGAAGTTCTGGCAAATTCTGATGTTTGCTTCTTTAAAGGAAAACAAACCCTTCTGGACAATTTGGGAGTGTCTCGTTGTTGTCAACCCAAGCACAAGCAGAGTAGGGATATGTGGCAGAGAAGAACGGATTCATATTTTTACACATGTGAAATGGCTTTATTTGTCTGTATTAAATGTCTTTTTAGAAGTACATCATGGGCTTCTTCCCATTATGGGCAGTAGGATGGCATGTGATGTAGTTTTGTTCTGAAATATTTCATTTTTTTCCCATGATATACTGTTTTCTAATGTTCTTTCCTTATACACTGAATTTCCTTTGTGGTATTCAGTGGAAAAGAAAAACCTTCAAATGAAGAAATATCAGTCTTGCCCTTTCATAGAAAATCAATATTCTTTGCGGTTTCTTCTTCTGCTTACTTAGACTTTGTCAAATGTATAATATGCCCCAGAAAGCCCTTCTGGTGTTCATCAATTATTGTTTTACTGCAAGCACAATAAAAAGCTAAAATATGCTTTTATTTGACAAATGAAAAAAGAGAACTTGGACACTTTATTATAGTGCACTTAAAATGGGAATGCTTGAGGGGTTTTATCAGTGTTTCAGGTTGGATTTTTATTTTCCAGAGAAACATACAGTAGTACAAGTCTGTGCATTTAAAGGCAAAGAAGAGGGGCTGGCTTCCCCACTAGGTAAAATCATAGAGTACAAATGCTTGTTCACCCAGAACTTGAAATACTAGGAAATTAAATGCTAGCAAAATACTAAACAAGAATATCCTATAAAGAGCCTAAGGTAGGATTGGTGCTTCAGTTAACTTCCACCAATTAAGTTCATTGCATTAAATACTCGGTTTCAGAGCTGATTTTTTTTCCTCTAGCTCTTTACCAATTTACTGCATTCTGAGTTGTAACACCATAAGGTAATGGAAAGCGTCTTTAAGATAAGAAAATGAAAAATATTGTGACCTTGTATTAAAGCATATCTAGGTTGTCCTCAATCAGTATATTAAAGTATTTTTATGGCATTTTAAGATAAAGACAAATAGTATTTCAATTTAATTTTTATTGCTCTCTGACTCATATAAATCTGAGGTTGTTTATTTTATGTATAAAATGTGGCATGACAGTCCCGATACACAAAATAATAAAAATACAGAAAGGCAAATTGGACATTTGTTCTTGTAAAATATTAACAATGGAGTACACTCAAAGGAAGTAAAGGCAATAAATATAAAATTTATAGGATAGGATTATAGGATATATATAGGATTTTTTTTGTTTCTTGTCTTTCATAAAGTGTCTAATCAGTATTAGATGCTGTCATTGTCAACCATTTATTTTTTTGGAAGTGAATATTTGCAACAGTATGGAATATTGTCAGATGAGATAAGATAAATTCCTGATCCAAACCTTCTTGCATTAAAACATTGAAAAAGCAGTAATTTAGCATCATATTGAGAAACTCCTGGTATTTCTTATTTGGCTTTTTATAGTTTACAGTACTATTGCTTCTAACATGAATAAACAGAAAACTAGATTAGTTGACTATGGTTCTCCTGTAGTATATTATTTCTTAAGGTCTTATAAAAAGATGTTGTTGGTTTTTTTTTTTCCTCTTTAACATTTAATTTCCAGAAAACAACACAAAAGCTTATTGAAATGATTTGAGTTTAGTCTAGAGACAATCGGAAGGCAATTAAACTAAATCAAAATTGTTTAATTCCTTTCTTATCAGTGATAAAATGGGAATCTACTACATATAACTGACCTTTCCAAATCCATGTGATTTTACTGAAAAATATACTGAGAAAATAATAGTCAGTATATACATAAGAGAAACAAAAAATAATTAAAAATGAAAAACAAGCAAATTGGTCAAATTAGACCAAAGGTAAATTTGTAGGTGTAGTCTACGGTATTTCTTTGATAAAAACGATGAGACACATTCTTCCAAAGATAAGATATTTTTTCTTTTTCTCCATTTTGGCACTTGACAACAAGATTTTTTATTAAAATTTATGAACACTGGTTGGACAGCCTAGATAATTCATGTTTGGATAATTTTATTTGGGCAGTGTTTCCTCAGAGTGACATTTATAGCCATCAGCACTTAGATTCCACTTTCAAGCCAAGCAGAGAGTGTCAGTAATTGGTGTCCCGTGCTGCCATGTAGTAGTTCATGAAGCAGAACTGGCTAAAAAACAGCATTACAGTTTCCAGAAAATTTCATTTAAAAAAAAGAAAAGTTTTTTGTTCTGAATCAGACTAAAATGAACCAACAAAAATTTTAGAATTTCCTGTGAGCTGGAAGCTTCCCAAACTTTGCAGCTGCTCAGCGAAATGAGCTCTGAGCTGTGATACTGGCAAGAATGCAAAACCTGTCAAAATGCATGCACTGATTGTAAGATGCACAGTGTTGACTCCCTCCTTATAACTGAGTCATGTATTTCTAGCATGGTACCCTGGCCTTTCTCCTTTTCCATGACTTCACATGCCAGACAGATTTAGTTGGTGGTTTGTTAATCTGGTAACCAGCTGCTCCTTGTGTATGGGTCAAAGGATGGGCCAAAAACCAGGGCTCAGCACAACAGCTGGGGCAGTGCTTTTCAGAGAAGTGTTGATGCTGAAAACACCCCTTAGAAGACATGCTCTTTGGCTATGATGTGTCTTAAAATCGCGCTTATCATGTGGCCACATGGGACTCTCCAGTTGTGCTACAACATCTAGTAGTCTTGCTGCTCTCCCAGCACATAACTTGATGCAGCATCCTCATGAGCTGAGGAAACTGAAATTTAATCAGCTGAAAATACGCATTTGGAGGTGAGGGACTTCCAGATTTTGAGTAATTATCTGATATACTGAAATTTGAGTCTTTCTTTGCTGAAGCATTTTCACTGTAACATAGCAGACAATAAATGAATTATTGTTTTCTGAAAAAGAATGATTTTCTGACCAAATTTTTTTTTCCTTTGAAAATGTATGAACACCTGTACTGCTGAAATTTAAATGGACACAAAGGAAAAATAAGTTAATAGTATCAGTGTCACATTTAGGAAGCTGCCAATCTCCTGCCCAGAGAAAAAAATAGTGCTATTGAGGGTTTTTCAGACCGCGGTAAAGGACAGAAATGCATCCATAAACTAGGACAATTACACATTTCTAGTACGTGCACATTTTGATAATCTCATTAAATTTAACTAAAATTTTTAATGGTCATTTAACCGAAAAAGTATTTAGTAAGTAATTTTTTAGAATGTTTTTGTATCAAGAGAAGATGCTGGCTAGGGGAACTAGAATTTAGGAACTATGAACCACAAAACTAGAACCATGACCTAAAAACCACAGTGAACTTATTAATGCAAAAAAAAATGAAGGAGAAGTCAAGCCTGACTTCATGGGAAAAGAAGGAGGAGAACACAATGAAACGTATCAGATAGGCAGCATAGGGTCGCCTGGTGGGCTGATCTGAATGAAGGGGAAAGAGAATTGTGCTTTATACAAAGGGCAGAGAGGAAGCAGAGAAGGAGC
>NW_010170964.1:0-1035 GCF_000695765.1 Mesitornis unicolor | reverse complement strand
GAAAGAGAGAACAAGAAATTGCATTAAAGCACATTCCTTTATTCTGTTAAACTTTGCTTTATAGAGTTTTCTAAAAGCTAGTATCGGTTACAGAGCTGAAAAAGATACAGGAGATACAAAATATGGTTACAATTCAGAAATGTTGCTCTAAAAAGATTTATTAGAGTGAACTCTAAGCAATTCTTTTTGGTGCAAATCTGTGATACACCATGGTTCTCTTAAACAGCACAGGGACAAAATGCATGCTCAAAGCAATCAGTAGTCTTGTCCTGCTGTTCAGCTATCTGACCTGAACACATGTTTCTAACAGGAAATATTTTTTCTCTGATCTGAAATATTCTATTAGCTGCTGAGCACTTGCTTCACAATCTCTATCATTCTCTGTTTTTCCTGAGGTAGCAAAAAACATCCATGAGCTCAGGCCACCTAAAGAGCAACAAGGCACATTTCTGAGGCGCATCCCTAATTTCTGTGTCAGCTGCAAACAATTTAGAAGTGTCAGACTTGCAGTTCAAATCAGTCCAACAGATACTGGATGTCCAGAATAGTCAAACATATATGAGATAGACTTTCTGAAATTATTTCTGTATCACATAAAGCTGTAAATCTGTTTGCATAATTAGAAATAAGACTTTGGCATTGGCATATGAAGCTTTACAATCTGGAATGTGGAGTCTAATTCCACTTGTTACAGATTCAGTGCAATATAAATATAAGACTATTTAAAATTGTAATTATTAGTTTTATGCCCTTGTCTTTGTAATTTCCTGCTCAAGCAAAGAAATAATAGCAGTTCCCGAATTTTGATTGTAGCTTTGATCCTTGTTTACTCTTTTGGTCTTGGACAAGCCATCAGTCTTTGGGTTAAGGTACATGGAAAATCAATAAACCTCTCTCACTAACAGTTTCTGTAAACTTCTGAAGTGATCATGATGGCACAGGTATTCTATCATCACTTTATATCTCCTAGAAAACTGCATTTAATCAGTACCTGTCTTTGGTAGTTGTGATTAGCTACTAAATGCAGTAATTCAG
>NW_010170963.1:0-14218 GCF_000695765.1 Mesitornis unicolor | reverse complement strand
TGAGGGGAGACCTCATTAATGTTTATAAAGAGCGAGCGTCAGGAGGAATGAGCCAGGCTCTTCTCTCTGATGTCCAATGACAGGACAAGGAGCAATGGGTGCAAGCTGGAGCCTAGGAGTTCCACGTGAACATGAGGAAAACTTTTTTACTGTGAGGGTGACAGAGCACTGGAACAGGCTGCCCAGAGAGGTTGTGGAGTCTCCTTCTCTGGAGACATTCAAAACCAACCTGGACATGTTCTTGTGTGACCTAGTTTTGGTGATCCTGCTCTGTCAGGGGAGTTGGACTGGATGGTCTTTCAAGGTCCCTTCCAACTCCTGAGATTCTGTGATTCTGTGACAGACCTTGATAAAGATAACAGCATTTACGTCCGATATCGTACTGATGGGAGCCTATTCAACATAAGGCGACCAAAGGCCCACACTAAGACCCTTAACCACCTTGTCCACGAGCTGCTTTTTGCTGATGATGCTGCCCTCGTTGCTCATACAGAAGCAGCTCTGCAGTGCTTAACATCCTGCTTTGCAGAGGCTGCTGAGCTTTTTGGGCTGGAAGTCAGCTTGAAGAAGACAGAAGTTCTTTACCAACCTGCACCTCAGGAAGTCTTCCATCACCCCCACATTACCATAGGCAAATCAGAGCTTAAGTCAGTCCAGCAGTTCAACTATCTAGGGAGTATTATTTCCTCGGATGGTAAGATTGACAAAGAGATAGACAACAGGTTAGCAAAGGCATATAGAGCTTTCGGAAAACTCCATAAAAGAGTCTGGTGCAATAAACACCTGAAGAAAAGTACAAAAATTAGTGTCTACAAAGCCATTGTACTGTCTATCCTTTTATATGGGTCTGAATCATGGGTCATCTACTGCCACCACCTGCGACTCCTCGAACGCTTCCATCAGCGCTGCCTCTGTACAATCCTAAACATCCACTGGACTGACTATGTGACTAACGTCACTGTCCTTGAACAGGCAGGGGTCACCAGTATTGAGGCCATGCTGCTGAGAACGCAGCTGCGCTGGGCAGGGCACGTCTCCAGGATGGAGAATCACCGCCTCCCTAAGATTGTGCTGTATGGTGAACTCGCCACCGGCTGCTGCAACAGAGGAGCCCCAAAGAGGAGATATGAGGACTCCCTGAAACAATACCTCAGTTTTGGCCATATTGACTACCATCAGTGGTCCACCCTGGCCTCCAATTGGGAGACATGGAGACACAACATTCATGACGCTGCTGTCTCCTTCGAGAACGCACGTAGAATTAGTCTCGAGGAGAAAAGACAACGCAGAAAGAACCACGCCTTGCCAATACCACCTAAGGAGACTTTCCACCGTGCCCTTTGCAACCAGGCTTGCCTATCCTGCATCGGCCTTTTTAGCCATCAGCGCATTTGCAGCAAGCATGGGTAGTGTCCTTCCCTTTGTTTGCGAAGTCTAGCCATGAATGAATGATATCCTAATCACCTTTCGGAAGAGGAAAAACTCGACACCCTCTGATTGTGCTTGTGGGAGTGTTTACAACTAATAAAGTTACATATTCAGTAAACTAGAGTTTGGAAATATTGAGATCACTGGGAATAAAAACATAACTCACTGTCCTTTACCTTCAGTGACCCACTCTGGCCAGTTTTCTAAAGAAGCTGTTAAGTCTGGGTTAGTCACAGCAGTTTGGCTGCTTGAGCACTGATTCATTTGTACCAGTTGTGGTGTTGGTAATGAAAAACTGACAGCTGAAATTACAGAAGGATGGAGATGGAAAGGGCCTTGTCCAGCAGGAGAGCAGCAATCCCCAGCTGTGCTGCCTGCGCCACAACTTGTTTGCCAGTGATTTGGTAACTTGACAGTCGAGATGGATTCACAAGCCATTCACAGGAATCAAATTTCTAAACAGAATGGAGACAAAAGTGTCCTTCAATGTAGGACAAATCCTGTTAACACTGGAGTAGGATTGACACAGGGCAGAGGATCTCTGCTATAGCTCTGTATTGGACTTTTGTTAAAAGGAGGTACATAATTCATGCTCAGCAGAGGCAGTCAAGACCATGACTCATTTGTGCCACTCTAAAATATTAAAACTTCCAGGCCACTTCAATTACAAGCCTGGCAGGACATACAACCTGACAGAGTGAAATATTTACCTGTATTATTCAGGCAATGACAGAGAATCCAGTCATTGCAAAGAATGTGACTTGTGATTTATTATGTCATTTAAATTGTTTCTTTAATTATCTTGGTTACCTAGGAGTAGAAAGAGCTACAGTCGATTAGGCATTTCACTTACTAGAACTTTTGGTTTGGGCTTTTTTAGGGGTTTTTTGTTGGTTTGTTGGGTTTTTTTAAAATTACCATTGTATCACAAATTCAAATTTTGATTTTTTTTGTGATATTGAACTCTGTTCGCAGATGACAAATGTACTTAGGAGTAGACTTAGCCCAGAACTGAATGCATGCAAATGGCTTAGTATGTGAAACTATAGACTGGACTTAAAAATCTGAGTATTCCAGCTCGTTCCTCTGTATAATGAAGTCAACTACTACTATGACCAGGTTATACAGAAGCAGTCTTTGGGGTGTATATAATACTTAGGTTCACATGAACTGTTTTTAATCAGGAGTTCATATTGTTTATCTTGCTTGATGAAAGCGTGTACATTAACGTATGTTGGTGTACATTGTAATGACCTTTGTAGAAACCCTGCAGGGTTTTTATAACTGTTCACCTGAAATTCAGTGTGAACTAGATCAGCTGCTAGAGGCTTGGTAGGATCCCAGCTTTGCAGGATGTACATAGGGCTTTGTGAACAAGGATGCAGAGACCTAGAAAGAAATGGTTAATTGAGAGTCTACTGAAAAGCAGTGGTAATATTTGAAAAATACAGGCTTTCAGATAAAATAGCAAATATATAGGTGTTTTTCTGTAACACTCAACAATTTTCTATTGGAACAGAATACTAATCCATTGTATTTTGTAAGGATGTCATTTGTCATCTGTTTTTAAAGATGGTGACCAGAGACAGTGTGGGGTTTTGGCAGCTGCTGCTCTCTGGATTACAGGACTGCAAGACTCAAATTGCAAGTCAATGTTTTTATTTTTTTGTGTTGATCATAAACTCAAGTAGCGGTGTTTTCTAAAGCCTCTGGTAAATACTGGTGAAGAATGACTGCTACTGGGTGTGTTGGTTAGAGCAGTGATTTGCAAAGCTTCCTGACTTCCTGCAATGGTTTAGGCTTCTCCAGTGTGTCTTATGTAGTATATTTGAGCAATCCTATGTAAACATTTGATTAACTTTTTTCCCGTCTAATCTATTGCCTTCATTTGTCAAATTGACAGGTGGATTTCTACTCAATTGTGTCTTCATCCAGCTGCTAACTTGCACCTTTTTGTCCATCTTCTCAAGACATAATCTATAGCTTCTAACAAGTTATTCCAAAAAAACAGTGTTTGCACCCTGTCCTTCCAAATACACCTTGTGTTTCTTTTTGTCATTCCCTTAAGTTATTTTTGCAAAAGTCGTGATGCTTAGGAACGTAAGTTGGAGAGAAGGAAGCGCAGACGGAGCTAGGAAATTCTGCCTGTGTGTGTGGTGGGGTAACAGCAGGGATCACCCTTGCTGCTTTACAGTGAGCAATGCTGTCTGACCAGGCTGTGTTAGGGCTTGCTCTCTTCCTTGGTCACATCTCACTGGGAAAATTTACTGCCCAGGAGCAAGTGTTAAGGTGGTTGGCAGCATAATGAATAGCAGAGATCTGAGTGTATTTCTTCACCTGGAATGTCAGCCTTTCTGCTATAAATTGGGACATGCATAACTTATGTTCGCTTGCGGTTCTAGCTTCTGCCTCTGCCATCTATCGGAGTGGAGCCCAGGGAATGGTTTTGTGGCCTTATCTAATGACTGCTGTTGTTTGCATTTCTTGGGTTGGTTTGTTTTTGTTTGTTTGTTTTTTTTAACGTGTACCCTATCCTTAGGGGAGAGATGATCAATATCTAAGGTATGCAACAACTCCTATATTACCTCCAATTAGAGACGGAAGTTAACACAATAAGAATGTGCGTTGTAGGGAGTGGAATGTGCAATACCATTTGCAATACTCCAAATTACTGGCCTCCACCCCAGCTTGAGATGGCAAGAGCCGATGTGGGACTAGAAGATGTCAAGCCTCTACTTCCACTCCTCCCTGCCTTCAGGAAAAGAAACAGTTTATACCTGGGCATGGCAGAACCTCCTGCAGATTCCCGTGACCAAGGCATTGCTCTAGTTAAGGCTGTTCCCCACTTGGCTGTCAACTGGTGAGCTCGGGCACCAAGGGAGTCTGGAATTAAAGTACCACCCTGCAGTGTGTTCTGGTTTTTTCACCACTTAAGCTTGAGAATCCCTACTAACGAGCTGTAATAAACACAATATAACTTGTTCTTCAATTTCTGGATTTTATTTTTGTGTTTACCTTTAGTAGCTTTGCTTTAATGAGGGTCTAACTCCAGTCATTAAGTATCAATGATGGAAAAGAGGATGCTAGGCTGGTTTCAGGAGACAAGAATCCCCTGGAGTTCACAAGTACAGAGAAAACGTTGAATAGTAGTTTAAATACTGAAGCCCACACTTTGCTGTATCTAGCTATTCCTCCAGTAATAACTGTCTTGATCCTTACTTGCAATTTGCTAACCAATACACATTTTATGACAAGATACCTTTTAACTTACTTTTTTCATATTCTTGCTCTGACTAGAAGTTTCTGCTTCTCTGTACATTTTTGGCTTAAAAGGTTTGAATTAATGTCTTCTCTTTAGACAGATACTGCCATTTAGAAATGTTATCTAAAAGACACACAATTAAATCCTGACCTCAATTAAGTCAGTACAAAGTTCTCCCAGCTCAGTGTGATAAGCAGTTATGGTTCTATGATACTGAATTTGCTGTGATGTATCACTTTACCACTCAGCATTAATACAAAGCACATCTTGTTTGATAACTTTTAAAGAACCTCAACACATTAGCCTGTTTCCTCTTCTCCTCCACTCAAAAATCTAATTATAGTGGCTTTCACTGCTGTCTGTCAGTCTTGAAAATTATTACTGGAAGCAAGCAGGAAGACCTGAGTTATACCAATAACCAGACTTCTCATTTATCAATCTCACAACTCCATTGAACTACCATTTTTTTCCCCTCAAGGTTGAACAACCTGGTGAATCTCCTGGGGTAAGTATGCTGTGGGTACCACATCCTACTCAAACGTGCTCTCAGACCAGCTCACGGTCTTCTGCCTCCAGCTCTAGGCTCTTTTTGGCCCCAACTTCCATTTGAATTTTTGGGGCTATAACATGCTAAGAGTTGAAAGCTGGGACCTTAATGAAACTGTTGCATTTGGGACAGCACAGGGCAGTAGGTAGGCTGGATTGGCTAGAGTATGGGCTAAGTGGGATCCACGAGGGTGTATGTGAGTTCAAGGGAGCTCAGGGAAACTGGAACTATGGAGTAATGAGGGCAGAGCATTTGTATTCAGGAAAAAAGGGGTGACAGTTTAGCAGATGCCTGAAAGTGTTTTTTCTTTTCCCTTGCATCACTTTTGCATAGTAAAGGGAATTTTTCACTTACAGCTTCTGTTGGGTTTTTATGTTCATGATTTTTTTTTTCCTAAAGACATAGTAGACTAATAAGTCTAAGCAAAAGTAGCATGACAGTTATGTCATGATCATTTGAAACCTTAGTTTTGTCTCCCTTTGCCTTTTTGTTAATCAGCCTTCGGCTGAGCAAATCAAGCTATGTAATCCCTCGTGGCCTGGGTGGATTCGTCCATGCCATTAGGATTGCTTTTCTTAGCCACAGTTAACAACAGTGTAACAGCTTTTATAACATTTTATTAAGTTGAAATGCATCAACAGCACTAATGATAAACAATTGTGGTATTTTAGGAAGAACAATTTCCAGCACGCACGTCAAATGCCAGCCTGCAGAGCTTTTGGGTAGCACTTGACTTTATGGCATGAAAATAGAGTATTACTCCCTTACAAACGTGTTTGTGCTGTGGGATGGATTTAACGGAACTGGTCTTGGCTGTCTGTAGTAGGAAGTATATAAAAGCATTACTTTCATATCTCTAGATGAAAATTACTCTTTGACTGATGGTGACTGTTGCTTAAGTCTGCTGCCAGCCAGTACAAATTAGGACAAAGTGGCCTAGCTTGGATTTGCTGTGGGGAGGACAGGAAGGGGCTGCCTTGTTGATGCCAATCATATGACATGGCGCTTGATTTGCAGCCTCCTCCCTTCCTCTCTCTCTGAGTCACCTTGGGACTGTTCCTGGCTTAGGGTGAGCAACTTAATGTGCAACCAAGATGTGTAAGGGTTTTCTGGAATTCAACCTCCTCCTACGTCTTTAACTCTGGAGAGGAAAAAAAAGACTATCTTTTAATGCCTAACTAATAGCATTAACTAACTTAATGATTACTGATTAGCCAATGCCATCAATAGCTTTAACTGAACTTTTCCCAAATAAATTATTTGCTGTTAACAGACAACAGTGTTGTACTACATTCAGCAGAAAGAGAGCAATAGTGTTTTTCAGCCATGAAACAAGCAGGTAGTGAGACTGCAGAGGATGTGGGTGAGCGTAGCTTAAATGCAAATTCTGACCTCTCCTTTTGGATTTCCCAGTATTGAGCTATTTCTTCAGACAGCTTCAGCTTGTGCAAATCCTGTGTAACTAGCTTGCAGGATGGACATATTCATCGTTACCTTCTTTTGGTAACAAAGTTAAGCACAGTCTTTAGGAAGCAAAGCAAGAGAGTTGCAAAGCCGCGTGTGGCATAGTAAGAGAAGGAGTTTGTATGCTGTGATAAATGGCTCTAAAATGCAGGAGGGAAGATGAGGGGGGTTTAATAGACCTTGATCCTGATCAAATTTCAGTGATATTTATTTTGCAATACCTACTTCCTATAAATGCTCCGTGGACCTTGGATCATACCTGATCAGTTTGTCCCCGGTTTTTCAGTCAGCTCAAATGGGATGGATCTTTGCACTTTGCCCAGTGCTGCCTGAAGTCACAGGAATTCAGCACATGGACAAACAGACCCCCCCAGAAAGACACTTCATTGTTACATTGGACTCTACTTTCTTTTTCAACTAGAAAGAACACCACTTTGCTGAAACATCAATATTAACTTTAGCTTGTAATGATATGGAATCCAACAAACATAAGAAGGATAAAGTAGTCTGAATACCTCTTTAATTTTATAACAAGCCCTTCACTCGGGATTTAAGCATGAGAATCATCCTAATAACAGCAATAAAATATTTATTTAGTCCTTTTGTATTTGCGGTTTGATCTACAAACATTGACAAGAGTTTACCAAAACTCAAGTCAGTTAGTTTGGTAAACATCGACTTGAAATGAACTTGAACAGGTTTGGAAAAAAATAAAAATAGAAATAGAAGCTTAATCTGATGACCGACCTTACAACATGTGCTGGTACAGCTGGAGACAAATACTAGAGATTAATTCAGTGCAGTCAAGTTTTTCACTATATTATTTTTATTTTTAAATGGCTAATTGCAAAACGTCCGTGTAACTGAGATGAGAACCCAGCTTTGTACTCTACTTCAGGTGTCCATTGGCTGATACAGTATGGCAGAAACACATTACATGCAGTAACAAAATGAAATTGTTGCTCGCTGACCATCTGGTTGCATTGTGGTGTATCTGTTATCCATCTTTAATAAGTGGGCACTGGCAAAGTATTTGATTTAGTTTTAATGAGAAATTAAACACCTCAAAACATCTGAATTATTCAGCTCAGTTGCAGGTGTTGGTATGGGAAAACTCAGTGTGGTATGAAATGGCATTGTAATAGCAGGAACAAGAGGCTTTTTTCCTGTTGGGAGATGTCTATATTAGGTTACTGCAATGTTAAGAGTTACATCAAAATGTGTATTTTATTGAAACAAACAAGAAGTCACAAATTTGAGACTCAAGGCATTGCCCCTCTATGGTTAATACTGAGTTCTTACTTATCTTATGCCCTTATAAAATTGTATCCAGAAAAGGAAACCTCACATTAGTTTCTGACTCTATAAGGAGATTGAAATATCTTTTGAGGGGTTTAAAACCTGTTTAAAGACTCACTTTTTTTTTTTTTTTTGAGAGAGACCCTCTCAACAATTTCCGAAGGTGATACTGATTTGGACAACTGTGAAATACATGAGAATTAATCTTTCTGGATCTGCCTATGAAATCCAAAACACATAGCTGCAACAAGAGGGCTTTTATTCCTGCTATGCTAGACCAAAAGCAACCAAAAAAAATATAAAGATGATAGATACATTTCATATAAAACAGATTGAGATGGAAAATCCAAGAGTGGCATTGCTGTAAAGGCTAACAAGCTCTTCTGAAGTGAAAGATCATGAAATTTGCATATAGCTGGTAGAAGAAACAGAGAGATGGTTACAGCTGTCTTACCTTCTGCTCTTCTTGACTAACTGGCAGATTGTTCAAATGTGATGTATTCTGGTTTTTCACCTTTCTTACAAATGGTGAAGGGCATGAACTCCTTGACAGTGTGTGGGTTTGGACTTGCTATGCTGTAGAAAGAATAAATACACTCAGATGTGAACCTACCCAAATCTTATTGGGAGATCGAGGTATGTCCATACCTAGCAAATCTATTTTGATGCTGCCTTGGCCTCAGGAAAACACTGGAAAACACAAGAATTGGCTATCAAGTGGGACAAAAATACATTCCCATATAGAGTGTCCAACTATGTTGGCTAATTAAATTCAGCAGCAGTAATCCACCAGATGAGCTCAATCTGAAATGCAGAGTAAGGAGGGAGCAGCACAAATGTCCTTGAGATTTCTCACTGTATAAAGATCCATTTTGCTGCAGGACTTACTAGGCGGAGTGATGGGACCATAGGGCCAGAATTAGATATGAGTGGTCGTCTCTCCTCCAGTAGTACACTTGATAATTTGTACTTGCACTGATTTAGCATAGCTGTGTCTTCCATGTCATATGGCCTCCTTGGCTATGGCTTGGCTTGCTTTGCCCAGAAGCTGTGTGTTGAATGTTAATTTTTACTTTATGTTGGACAGAATTTCAAGCATTGCACTGGAGTGGAATGGGAAGGGATGTCTGGCTCTCACTGGAGACAGAGTTTTTTCTGTCCATGTCTAACTATATAAAATTCCCTAGAGCAAAGCTGTAAATGCAGTAATACCTGGTTATAAAATGTTTACTTGATCTCACTTAGACTTACAAAAATTTTGGAATGAAATATTAACTCAACTATGTAACAATCCAACTTGCATAATATTTAATGATTACTGATTAAAAAAGATGAGGTCAAACAACATGACACTGCTATTTCAGTAGTACTTTAACTCAGAAGGAATACCTTCTGTTTGTTTAGGCTCTCTTACCCTAGTAATAAGTTTTTTATTTCTTTGGTTTATTCCGTTGTGTGCTTACATAGATTGTTTAAAACCAGGAAATCTTCTTTGCCACCTTCTCTCAGGAAAAATATGGCCCTAAAAGAACTCAAGACCTTAAGTTGGCATCCTGCAGTCTTATAAAAACTAACACTGTCTGAGGTCTGATGTCAACTCAAGATTGTGGGGGTAGGAAGAGAGGGAAGCATGCATTTATCATGAGCCTGAAATTTTTGGTCACACTTGTGACATATTTTCCCTGAGGCCTATAATTTTTTTAATGCAGAAAAAACTTAGGGTCTCATCCAATAGCTTTAAAATGTTAGAGAAAATAATCTAAAATAATAACTCTGTATACCAGAACTGTAGGAACTGGCAAGGATAATTTGTCTGCACCTGGCTGGTCTTGATGAGGGATACTGCATGTGGGATCTGGGGAGGGGGCAAGGGAAGGGAGCTTGTGAGGAGGCTGAGCCCTGTGTCTGGTCGGTTAAAGCCTTTTTACATAAATACAGGAATGTAACAGGTGTTAAAGCCAATGCCACCCTTTACTTCCATTTTAACAGCTCCTTCATGTTACCCTGAAGTGCCCTTAAAAAATTAAGATGCAAATAAAAGCATCTTTGACCAAAAGGTCAAGTAGTCTGACAACATTTTCTTCCTGGAGAAAAATGGAAAAGGAAAATGGCTTGAGTTTTGCGTTTTGTGTGTGATAAATGGATGTGGGCCTTCAAAAAGGAACTTGTATATCTAAAAGATTACTGAAAGTAGAGCTTTTGAAAAGCATGGTCTACTGTCAGATAAATGAAAGGATGCAAGAACAGCTTGCCACTGAAGATCAAGAGACTTTAACAAGCATGTTTCCTCTGTTCCTTCTGAGGTATAGCTGGTAGAGTGACCGATAATGTCCTTTAAATTTAAGAATTTACTTGGAGAATGGAGGTGGTTTTGCCTCTCATACAGAGAGGCAACTAAATGAAAGTTACTGTTACAGAATATTTTGGAAGGCTTAACTGCTATCATGAAAACGAACGAAATGTTTAATGGTCTGAAGACAGCATTATTAAAAAATCCTCCACAACAGGGTATTGGACACTCTATGAAGCAGCTCAGAATCTGAGTTAAAATTCAATTAGTTTTTTTTTTTTTAAGGGCCCACAAGCTACTCCCTTTTATTCTTTTTTTCCTTACCAATTATTTTCCCCTCTCTTTATTGCAGCCTATAGAAAACATAGTTAAGTTCTTCTTGGTGCTTCTTTAAACTGTTATTTTTCCAGATCCAATGCTAGCTACTTATTTAACTTGAGATACTTTCTGGATTTATGCTCCCTTGAGTATATGCCCTATTTCGTGTTATGCATCTTCCAGCAGTCTGTGCTCTGCACATGCTCCCATCTTTGTAGTTCCTCATGGTGGTTTTATCTGCTTTCATCTTGTCTGTCATCCTATTTTTTAAAATAAAATTTTATACAATTTTTCAAGTAGAAAGTTGCTTTTTCTGAGAGATTAGAAACAGTAGTTGTTTTCTGCTTGGTAGAATTTCTGGGATTTCTTAGGCTGTTTTCTTGTCTTTGCTCTCTGTATGACAGGCCTTTACAATTTTTAAAGGCAATTCTGGTTTTACTGTCATCAGCACACAAGTACATCCTCCTAACCCTTTTATCTCTGACCATATGGTATCTGTGACTTCAGTCTGCTACAAAGAAAGAAACAGGGAGAGCTGGTTGAATCTGGCTGGGACAAATGAGTAGTTTTTTGTTTCCCAATCTTTGGTTGAGATAGAGGTTTAAAGCATTCCAAAACTTGCTGTTTCTGAACTCCAGAAACTCATCTTTTTAGCTGGTTTGGTGTTTACAGCTTTGAAACTGGTTTTCATTATGGTTATCCGTGCCTCTGGACTACTTGAATGTCTGCAATGCATTCCCTCCTCGAAGCTACGCTTGCAGGCAGCTCTAATGCCAATGAAAAGTTGGAATGCCAAGTATGTGCCATTGAATGGTAGTGTATGAGGATGAGAGTGGGTAATCACTTCCTGAAATGTACCCAAAGACAAAAAAACATGATCTTCTTCAGAAGTCTCTCAAGGAGTTTATTACTAAAACCTGACCTGAATCTTGTATCCAGATACAGCAATAAAATCCAGCCTGTGTGAATTAAGAATCTTCGAGACTGTGCAGCACCCCTGCAGTAACCTAAATGCTGCTTAGGATAACTTTTAAAAGTAACTGAATGCAACAGATGTGTGTTTATTACTGTGTAATACCTCCACCTCAGTAATAACATGTTCCTTCTTGTAGGCAGTAATAAGTCTATCCTTTTTCTGTGGTTTTGGTGTGTAGATATTTTTTTGGAAGTGACTGGGAGACAACTCCAATATTTAATTATCTGCTCTAGCAATCCTTGACATCGGTTAATCACCTAGTGTTACCACTGTTTGTATCTGTCTACCAGTTAATAAGCACATTAAAATGTATTTTTATAATGATCAGTCGTGACATCTCTGACAGTATTCCTGGAGGGCTGAAAACACATAATTATAGGGGGTATTTGGTAAAAAAAATACTTAAACTTGAAGAGAAATGGTTAAAAAGGCCACAAATTGAGAGTTGCTTATGCTCATCTTTTGCCTTTTATTCCTTCGTAATAGTAAAATGACAAACAAAATATAATGAAAGTTTATAGGTTATGAGGAATTGCTTCCAGAAACAGAATGAAATAAAGAACACCAAAACCAAAAACCAGTTGTGAAACTGGTAAGGTTCAGCATTAACAGTTACTGACCAAATGAACAAAAAATTCTGCTGCTTAATTGTTTCCTTCTTTTGACTTGCACATACATACATGTAAGTGTTACTTTATACTGGAAAGGATTCTTCAGAGGCTCAGACTGGATGCCAGACAGCAGCCTTCTCAAGATCCCTAAGGGATGTTTGGTTGTGCACGCTTCCTAGGACTTGGGTTGTCCATGTGAAGGCCAGGAAATGAGGAACAGTGGTGGGTCTTTGCTACTTGCTCCTTCAGCAAAATGCTAAATCACAGCTTCCTAAGCTTTAAGGCAGTCACTCTGACAAAGAATGCTTTGTACGCCTGCTTCCCCATGTGCAATTCCTTTCTGCAATACAAATTGCCTAATTCAGTAATTATCTAACAATTTCTGCAGTCCCTCATTTTGAGGCATCAGATTTGAGAATATTATTCTTAACTGTACAGTGTGAATAAAGATATTGAGAGATACCAGCGTTTAAAGGATTAATTATAATTCATGTTTTTCATCTTGCAATAATATAAAAACAAGGCTTCATTTTGCTGTTGGGATGTAAAAATTAATATGTAACTTTCATTATGGCCTAAAACCTGTCCTTTTTCTAACTGAGGATTTTGGAGCAAAATTTTGCTGAGAATAAGCTCAAGTTTATGAACAGAGCTGTTTGTATGAGATATAAAAGGAAAAAAAAAACAACCCCAAACCCAAGTCTTACTGAAGCTGGTAACACTTCAGAACAGCTCAAGCTGACTCCATAATGATTACGGAGTGTAACTGTCAGATTTAACCTAGTAATAAAAATAACATAGACAGAAAAACACCCAGATTTGGAAACACTTAGGGAAGATGTGTCCTTCTTGTTAAGAAGGTCAGCAGTTTTGTTTTGCTTAAATAGAACATGATGGCATTATTTGGTTGCTTGCATTTTTAAATTCCCAAATGAAATTTATCTGCAATAACAGCTTTGTTTTCTTCCTGGAATGGAGGTTGGGATTTAATTTTGTTGATGGCACAGTCATCTCTGAAGACTCATTGTCTAGGAAACAGTGGACTAGCTTTACGCATGGCATGGTTTGTATGTGAAAGCAATACATTTTTCAGTCTAAGTATTACAATTTGGAAGTTTTCTTTGGTTTTTTTTTCAGCACAAAAGACCTTGCATGTCTCTTCCTTCAGATGTAGTTGTTCTGTCCTCTGCTTCTATTCCTTAAGAACCCAAACTGAGTTAAAATATCTTGCACGAGCCATTTTGCTGTTGTAGGTATTACAGTGGTTGAACTAAGCTGAGGAGACTGGATCTGATCAGTTTGGAGAGGGCTGAAGGAGTCTGACAGTGCTCTTCAGGCCTGTACAGGAGTTGCAAAGCCAGGAGCAGACTTGTGTCTGACAGGCACCATGAATGGATGTGAGGCAACAGCCGTGTATTGCCACAAGGGCTGATCCAGTTACAAAGAAAGCAAAAATTCCTTACCCTGTAGTGGTTTTGTGGGGGTGCAGGTTGCCTGGAGGAGACGGTGAAGTCTTCCCCCTTTCACTGCTTCTGGGCTGGCATCAAGTGCCACTGTGGATCGCAGACCTCTGCAGGGGTTTCCTAGAAGATGGGGTTTGTGGCCGCAGGGGAGGGAGAAGAGAGACAGAAAAAGCTGGAAAAGTTCATCTACACCCGACTACAGCGATGAAACAAAACGTGTGGTTGTGGTCCGGGCCAGAAGCGCCTTTCTGCTGGTGCCAAAGGGACCTGTGCCAGTGCCCCCCTTTTTCCGATTACCCAACTTTAACCAAAAGAGCAGAGATGGGCTATTAAATCAGTAGGTCGCCACGGGGAGCATGGGACAGGGCCGTGCTGCTCCCCGGGCTCCTGGACAGGACACCGCAGGGGTCTCCCCTGTTTCTGTCCCCTCTGCGAAACACGGGTACCCCGCGGGCCGCTTTGGGAAGCGCTCCCGGAGGCAGGGGCTGCTCGGTGCTGCCCAGCGTGTGTGGCTGTGTAAAGGGGCGGCAGGCACAGCCGCCCGCGCTCTCTGGCGGGGG
>NW_010170962.1:0-7507 GCF_000695765.1 Mesitornis unicolor | reverse complement strand
CCAGAGAGGTTGTGGAGTCTCCTTCTCTGCTTTTGGTATATATGCTACAAAATTGCTCTTATTGTTATTTCTTTAGACAAGAGTAGTGAAGAAACAGACAGCACGAAGGAAGAAGCGGCTAAAATGGAAAAAGAATATGAAATCTCAAAGGATTCTACAAAAAATGAAGAGCAAAACGCAGCAGGAAACAGTGAAGAGCCCAGAGGTACAAAATAACCGTTGCTTTTGCTACACATATATGCTCGAAGTGATTAGATATCTTCCTATCTTTAATACTGTTTTCCCATTCTGTTTGCATAAATGTATTGTTTGTATAGTTATCAGGAGTCCACACACAACAGCTTGATTCAGAAATCTACTTATTTGCTTACTCTGAAGTATATGAAGCCATATTCCTTGGTGAATAAGGCCATAATCTTTCACAGAATTCATATCCTCTTTCAGGAGGAATATAAAATGCGTTTTAGCATAGCAGTGCAGAGAGATTTTGCTTCTTTGCACTTGTGACTTTTCAGCGAAATCACATCATCAAGATATTCAATATTCTGAGAGAGCCCATTAATTTCTCTCGTTTGTGTTAGAACAAGCTACTGAAAAGTTCTCTAAAGTGGAAAAATTTGCATTACTGACTGCCAGGCGTTAAGAGTCATCAGCAGTCAACGTGTTTTACACGACCTTGAGAGCCCATTGCAGTAAGTTAGCGTCTCAATAAGGAAACTTAGCACGGTGGTACTTTTATTATCCCAGTTGCCTCAGCATGACACATAACGCCACGTACCATGCTGCATTGGGCTGAAGTCAACTCTGTCCATGTCCAAATCAGCCACTGTACCTCAAAACAAGTCTGCAGAGGACTATGTACCTCCTTGGGCTGTCATTCAGAGCCTGTGACCCAAAGACAAGCACTGCTGCACTTCTATCTTGTGCAACCAAGGATTTCTGTGGTGTCCTGCACAGCTCTCAAGTATTTAACTTAAACTTTTTGTCTCTCTCAGCTTGTACTAGGAGTAAATCTGACAAGTGGTTGGTGTGTAAACTTATAAGACATTCTAGGTCTGTGTGTGGATGGAGAACTTACTGAGGGGGAGGAAAGTTGGAGAAAGGAGTTTGGCGTGTGACGGTCACAGTGTAGAGCTCCGGGCTCAGCCATGTCCTATGACAGTGAGTTTCATACTCCAGCTGTATCTCCAGAGTAAGTTCTCCCTCCTGCACTGAAAAATCTCCTTCTCCATCAGCAATTTCTTGACGAGACTTGGTGGACTTCCTTAGGCAGTGATAGAGAGAGAGGAGATTTGTCAGGTAATGAATGCTAAACTTTCAAAGGAGGATGTATGTTGGGGCAGAAACCTTTTAGTGGCTTCTTATTGCTAAGGATCTATGATTTGTAGTCGGTTAAAAAATATTGCTTATAGTCTATTTGGCACTGATGCTGTTTTGTGCTCATATTGGTTTTTTGGATGCATGTGTTTTCACTGCAAACTGCTCAGTAATGAATTGCAGTAATCGAGACTGCAGTGGATTGTCGTTCATTGATCACCTGGTCCAGTCCTGTGGGCAGCGCAGACACGCAGGCTGTGTGTCACTCACTGATAGAAGGGGGCACTTTCCCCCCAGTGATTATTTGAGCACAGGAAATGAAAATAGCTCAAGGTGGCTGTCTAATTGTAAAGAAAAAACTGTCTCAGTACCCATGGGAAGTGACAAATAACATCTCTCGCTTGTCTGTTGAAGATTTGTCTGCTCAGTTTGGTCCAGGTTGTTTTCTTTTACCTTCAGAAAAGCGTTCAGCCCAACAGCTTTTTGGAAATTTAAATTAGATCAGTATTAAGTTCTTTGTCTCATCCTGCAGTGCCCCTTGCTCTCTCACAGTGAAGCTTACAATGAAGCTAACTCTGCACTCTCAGGTCAAAAATTACAGTGTAGCTAATCCTGTATCCACTTACTAATGGGACCAGACATGCTTAGTTGGCAGGAGTAGCTTTCTACATGCTAATTGCACTAGGTTTTTTTCCCTGACAAATGAAGAACATTACATCAATAAAGCTCCAGCCAAGATAAGAATTCAAAATCCATTAGCTGGAATATTTCCTTAGGGGCCTTATTAGGTAATCCGTGAACTAATTCTGTCCTGTGTGCTTTCTGATCCAGAAATAGCCATCACTTCAAAATTTCAGCTGTAACAAGGAGCTATCGTGGTAATTTTAATGCATCCTTTTTCTCAGTAGCTGTATTTCAGCTTGTCTTTCCAAAATAGCATCATCTTGTATTTGCTGTATGCTGATAATACTACTGAACAGAGGGGATGTCTAATACTTTGTCTCAGTCTTAGGTCATTTCTTGCTGTCTTAACTGCTTCATTTTGCTGAACAATTGCTATCATCAAAAAGGTTGCCTTCAATCCACATAGCCAGTATCTGGGTACCACCAAAAGTTATGTATGCAGATCAAAGAAGCCATGGCTCTAAGTTTGAGGATGACTAATCTTGCACAGATGAAACCTGCTAGCCATCTGTGGGCATTTTGCCTGACTAAGCTTGACAGGACTCGGCTTTTAAACAGAAACTAAGAATAGTTTTAATCTGCCTTTGCTGTGACCAACTTCTCCCAGTTAAGCAAGCTACATCAATCATTGATGTAAGCATCTGATTTCTCTCTCATCCTTTCCTCTAGGGAAAGCCGAGGCATATTTGGAAGCAATCAGGAAGAACATAGAATGGCTAAAAAAACACAACAAACAAGGTAACAAAGAAGGTATGAAGTAAAAAATCTTGACATCGGGGTGGGCACCATATATATTACAAAGCATGTAATTGAAATTGGGTTGTATAACTGAACGTTGTGTTGTATAACTTGACCTTTGTGTTAGAAGTTGAGTAATAGTAACATGAAACTGTGCTTGTCTAGATTATATTGGTAATTTGTGACGTTAGAGTTAAGTGACTCAGGTCATGTAAAAGTTGTGAATTAAAATAGTAAACGAAGGTAAATTCATGTAAACTGGCTCGAACAGCCTTTGGTCACAGAGCACATCAGGACTAAGCAGCTAGAAATTAGACATGTGCTGTCCAGGGAGTCATGGTGGTTTCTTTGTCACCAGGTAACAGGACGTCAGTCTTGACTAGTGCTTCATTTCTTGATTCAATGTGATTTTTAATTATTATTATTTTATACGTGAGGTAAATGTATTTTAAATGTCTGAATGCATCTAGAAAATCTCAGTGCATCTGGCTAGCACCGTGCATGCCAGCACTAATAGCAATGAGTTTTGTTTCATAACCATAAATAGTTGAGATAGAAACTTAGGTCACCAGCACTGTAATATGTTGGATTACAGCCCAAATAAACTCTAATGACTTGTAGCTCTCACACGCAAAGCTGTGACTGAAGCAGCAGCACAGGGTTTGCTCACCAGCTGTCCCATTTGAATCTTCCTCAGAGGCAGCCCTGTATGGCAGCTGGAGGGAGGGAGCTAACAGCAGCAGGATTTCTAGCTTATTTTGCACAGATCCTTAGTTATCCACATCAAGTTTGCCCTCAAGATCTTACAGAAAACCAGCTTCCTGTCCCTGCTCTCTGCCACTGCTGGGCCTTTTGCCGTCGGCCCCTCTGTGAGTGAGGGTTCGGAGCCAAGGGATCCATCCCTGGGGTACGACTGGCGCCTGGCGAGGAGCAGCGTTCTTGCACCAGCCAAGCAGAGGGGATCTGAGATGAGATTAGCCCTGGGTCATCTAGCTGCTCTGTGAGCTGCAGTATGAATTACATTTCAGAGATGACTGCGTGCCTACAGCCCAACTTACTCATTTTCCTGTACAGAAACTCTGTAATAGGAAGGACATTTAAAAAAAAATTTCCATCTCTAAAATCATTTCCACACAGTGGCAGCAATGGCAATTAGCAGTAGCCATATATATCTGCCCAAGAGTTTTCCTGCCAAGTCTAATAAATGTTTCTGTTTATCAGTGTACTCATTATAGTAATTAGATCTCAGTCGTGTGATTATTTCTCTGCATCACATACACAGAATCACAGAATCACAGAATCACAGAATCACAGAATCACAGAACGTTAGGGATTGGAAGGGACCTCCAAAGCTCATCCAGTCCAATCCCCCTGCCGGAGCAGGAACACCCAGATGAGGTTACACAGGAAGGCGTCCAGGCGGGTTTTGAATGTCTGCAGAGAAGGAGACTCCACAACCTCTCTGGGCAGCCTGGGCCAGGGCTCTGTCACCCTCACTGAGAAGAAGTTTCTTCTCCAATTGAAGTGGAACCTCCTGTGTTCCAGTTTGTGTCCGTTACCCCTTGTCCTATCATTGTTTGTCACTGGGAAGAGCCTGGCTCCATCCTTGTGACACTCACCCTTTAAATATTTATAAACATGAATGAGGTCTCCCCTCAGTCTCCTCTTCTGCAAACTAAAGAGCCCCAGCTCCCTCAGCTGCTCCTCAGAAGGGAGATGCTCCACTCCCTTGATCATCTTTGTAGCCCTGCGCTGGACTCTCTCAGTATATACTGAGCGCGCAGCCCCTCGCTCCTCTTCACAGTAACCTTTCCTCTGCACTCCTGCAGTCTGAAAATGGCTGAGGCTGCAGATCAATAGCATTTCATCTACCTGGGAATGCATGAAGATGTACACTCTCCATGTAGCTGGATTTTCATTTGCACTAAGAGATCATCATTGTCATCATCCGGCAATGGAAATGGGCCTTAAAGTTACAATAAAATCAGAACGGTATTCTTCCTCTTCTGACACATTATCTTTATTGTGCCTTTCCGTATTTTTTAGTTTTGTAAATGCTAATTCAGTTCTCCTGGGATGATGTTAAAGGAAGTGCAGTCAGGGTAAGCTTCTCTACCCATGAATGCGTTGCACTGTGTTTCTTCAGTGCAAAATCAGGTGTTATTGATGTGCTCATCAATCATTTCTCCACTTCGAGCTGGCACCTGGGAGCCAGTGGAGAAGTGATTCACAAAGCAATTTGTGTATTAAAATGGCCAGCCTTTCCCACCCCTATTCATGGATTGTTTTACTCACTGAACATTCTGGAAGAAGTTTAGGTTTTCTTCAGGCAAATGTTCGTAGATCCTTAACTTTGTATGAATTTCAGTAGAAATTATGATTCATTCAATGACTAATGACCCTGAAAATGTTCATTTGCCCAACTTAAAAATACCAGTTACTCATTAAGAAGGCAAATAAACTTGAGTGGTCTGGATGATTTAAAGAGAAACACGTCAGCAGCCTAGACTGGGGCCTGACTGCCTTTTGTGTCCAAAGTGTGTTTTGCATATAGACAATATATAGGTTCAGCTTTCAGCAGATCTATCCTTTGTATCTCCCAGACCTGGCTTCATCTTTGAAACCAATGCTTTCTAAGACCAGCTCCTCTCCTGAGTAAATTAACATCACTCCTACCCATAGACGTCGGCTGCTGGGTGTTCTGCTGGGTATGAGCAGGGGTGGTTGTAGGGCAGAGAGGTTCTCCTGCCCCTCTGCTCTGCCCTGCTCACACCACAGCTGCAATCTTGTGTCCAGTGCTGGGCCCTCAGCTCAAGAAGGACAGGAACTGCTTGAAAGAGCCCAGCAGGGCCACAGAGATGCTGGAGGGAGTGGAGCATCTCCTGCTGAGGAGCGGCTGAGGGAGCTGGGGCTCTTGAGCTTGGAGCAGAGGAGACTGAGGGGTGCCCTCATTCCTGGGGATCCATTGGGAAAGGGCAGTGTCAGGAGGAAGGAGCCAGGCTCTGCTCTGGGATGGCCAATGCCAGGACAAGGGGCAATGGTCCCAAGCTGGAGCACAGGAGGTTCAAGCTGAAGATGAGGAGAAAGTTTGTGAGTGTGAGGGTTATGGAGCATGGCCCAGGCTGCCCAGAGAGGTTGTGGAGTCTCCTTGTCTGCAGACACCCAAAGCCCTGGCCGTGTTCCTGTGTGACTGCTCTGGTGATCCTGCTCTGGCAGGGGTTGCACTGGGGGAGCTTTCCAGGGCCCTTCCAACTCCTCACATTCTGGGATTCTGTGATTCTATTGACTTTAATCTCCATAGAACACAACTGTGAGTCATTTAACTAATCCATGCAAATAGCATGTTCAGATTTGTCACAAAATACCTAGGTAGTTTATAGTTTCATAATGCTAACAGTGGCCATTTAGGAATGAAAGTAAATTCTGTCATTAATTGCAATGGCAAATGGCTTGATTTGAATATGCAAATCAGAGCTCGCTTCATTTACTGTAGCAGTATCACAGCTCAATGGTAATGCTGCAGCTGTTGTAGTGAATAAAACCCAAAGCTGATTTTTCTAATTACTTGCCCAAAATAATAAGTTGTAAATAAGTATCAGAAATCAACATTTATCAGTTGCTGGGGGAAAAAAAAATAAATTGCCATGAGATACACAAATTAGCCAGAACTGGGTGGTATCTTAATGGTTATAATCTCATACGGAATATTTAGTAATTAAACTTTCACATCTCCACATAATGATCTTAGAGTTGTAAACGGTATTCTATAAGAAAAATAAGCTCAAGAATTTTAATGTGAACCATGCGGATATTAGGATAATTTAGTATTTGTCGTTCCATTCATTTCCATCCCATGGTGTCTCTCACTGGAGACTCTCATTCTGTCAGCATGAATGAAGTCTCACAACCCTATTATTAAATTGCTAGGTCCTATTTGCCCCTATTACTCAGATAGGATAGAGACAAACATCCTCTTCAATCATGCTGGTGACAGACCAGACGTGAAATCCTGGCCTCAGTACAGCAAACAGAGAAATTCCTATTACCTCAGATACGGAGAGGACACCTCTGCAGCAGTGGGGAGTTCTGAATATCAATTTTCTGTATTACTCACTTGAAATCGCCTCACACTGTTATAAAAATGATCGCAAGCATTAATTTGCTTAATGTGTTTCTATTTCTATCCAATTTTGGTCACTCGGCCATAAAAAGACAGGAAGTCATTGTCTGTTTTGTTAAGAATGAACAGTTTGAAGGAATGTCCTTCCACTTCTTGCTGAATGGTGATACACAATGAGTACATCACAGATGAATGTGTCCTGAATATGTCTGTGGAAACAGCAATTCATACTGAAAACCTCAGGATCGATTTCTTTTTGTGAAAGGGAATAATTCATCTAACTTACTATGAGCCCTTGAGACATGGATATTTTTCAGATGACTTGTGAATAAATTAATCTAATAAATTAAGCTTTACATTTTACGCGGTAAAGTACGTACCTGAAACTCATCTTGTGCTCATGCGTCCATGGACTGGATCTGTTGCCAGTTACGACTGCACAAGAGGTTACCTCTTAAAGTTATTTGAAAGTAGAATTTTTTCCATGGCAAATAGTGATGCAGAGATGCAAGCACCTGCCAGAAAAGGAGCAGGGGTCTTTCAGTGCTGTATTGCAGACTGATGAGCAAAGATTGTCACCGGCACTGTCAGAAAGACCGTCCACTGCGGTATTTCTCATGTCAGGGTATAATGTTTTACATATATTTA
>NW_010170961.1:0-4014 GCF_000695765.1 Mesitornis unicolor | reverse complement strand
TTCTGTTCGAGCTGCTTTTCTTCCTGACTGCCCCTGTTCCTGAGCGTTTCTCTGCTTCCCGGTTACCCTGCGCTCTTCACAAACGCTGCTGATTCCAGCCAGAGGTTTGCAATAGGAGTTCCCCGGTCTCAGCTCCTGCTCTGAGCAGCTTTCAGCATCCGACCAGGGCTGGGAGGTATCTTAAACCTTGCCATTCTTCTCTCTCTTTCAGGTTGCGAAGGAATTTGGTTTCAGGAATAATGGCTTTTCTGTCTACACCAATAGAAACAGGACGGGAGAGATCACGGCGTCACAGAACAAATCCCTCAACCTCCTGAAGATCAAGTGAGTGCTGGCAGCGCGCTGCGGGCGCAGGGGGGCTCTGTACAACGGGGGTGCCTCTTTTTGGGGCTTGCCTGAACTCTTCCCTGTAGTCCAGGCACCCCAGGGCAGGATCCCCCGTTGTGTTTGGTTGCTGTGATGAGGCAGCAGCAAGGGCTCCTGTTTGCGAGCTCCCACATCCCCGCTTTCACTCATGCTCTCCTTTTCTCCCCCCCATCCAATGCCCGAGGCTGACAGTGCCCTGTGCTGGGTTCTGCTTTCTGTAGCCAGGCACCTGGGTTGATCAGAGGTGCCAAGCGGTGCGAGCAGTTCACATTTGGCTGGGGATGCCTTCATTCTGTTCATGTCAACAGTAATGTTCAGCTCACTAAAAATACAAGAGCTGTTACCACTGTCACTTGAACGTGTCGGCGCTGGCAGCTGCCTCGGGATGGCTGTGACTCGAGGGATCCACACGAGTCCCTTCACAGAAACACAGAATGGCTCGGTTGGAAAAGCCCTCTGAGATCATCACGTCCAACCGCTCCTGTCTACCCCCTAAACCATATCCCTAAGTACCTCATCTACCCGCTCTTTAAACACATCCAGGGATGGTGACTCCACCACCTCCCTGGGCAGCCTGTTCCAGCTTCTGACGACTCTCTCAGTAAAGAACTTCCTCCTTATCTCTGACCTGAACCTCCCTTGGCACAGCTTGGTGCCGTTTCCCCTTGTTCTATCCCCATCACCTGGGAGAAGAGACCAGCACCCACCTCTCCACAAGCTCCCTTGAGGCAGTTGGAGGTGGTGCTGAGGTCTCCCCTCAGCCTTCTCTTCTCCAGGCTAAACAAGCCCAGTTCCCTCAGCCGCTCCTCATCAGGCTTGTTCTCCAGAGCCCTCCCCATCCTTGTGGCTCTGCTCTGAACACGCTCCAGAATCTCAACATCCTTCTTCTAGTGAGGAGCCCAGAACTGAACACAGCACTCGAGGTGCGGCCTCACCAGTGCCGAGCACAGGGGGATGATCACCTTTGGGGCTGTTGCTGCTCTCTGTAGGCTCCTTTCACCTTTTCCTTCACCTTTTTCCCCTCAATGAAAACGTTTGCATTTATTGTGCGGTTGACCAAAGCAGCAGCAAGCAGTGGCTGACGGAGCAGCTTCAAACTGCCACATTCTGTGGATAGCTCAGGCTAAATTACACACTCCTCCATGCTCCAGGAGGTTTTCTACCCAAAAGCAACTAGCAATAGCTGAGTGTTGTTTTCCTCACCCGTAGGCATGGTGATATGCTGTTTCTGTACCCCTCGAGCCCGGCCGGCTCCTCCTCAGAGACCATGGACACCTCCAGCTCCCAAAGCTTGAGACCTGCAGGGGCCCCCCAGGTGGTGGAGGATGAGATCGACCAATACCTGATCAAGCAGGACGGGAAGATTTACCGAAACCGAGACCAGCAGCTGTAAGTACAGGCGGGTTTTGTTTCTGCCGATGCAGCTGTGCCTCGCCACAGCTTCCAACACCTTGGCCAGGAAATGTGCTATGGGAACTGCCCTCCGAGCTACTGCTCCGTCCCTCGCTGCCTCTGAAAGGTTCACAAGGGAACTTAGCCCTTGCCATTGTCCAGGAAGGTTAAATCGAGCTCTGGTGAGCCGAGGAAGGAAGCAGATACCAAAATCCCATGGTCTTTGCCAGGAAGGACTCATTCAGAGCATCTATTGTTCTGCTCAAGGTGGCCCCTGCTCTGGGACTTGCGATCGTATATTTTGTGCTCCTAAAACATGTGGAGCTCTCCAGATGAAAGTGAATACTTTGAATTCTTCCCCGGGATGTCCCGGCAGCCGGAGCTGTGTAGAAATACCAATTCATGCTCCATGTGTGGCACATTGCTTAAGAAGCAGGGGCCGCTGGCTGCAGCAGCTTCTGTTCCATGTGGTCTCAATACGTAGCTGCCCGTTTGGGTCCTGAGATGATGGGGGAAATGCACTCCCAGCCCGAGCTGCTGCCTCAGCACCACCCAGCCCGCGGTGAGTGAGCATCGAGGTCGGATCCCTTTTCTCTGCACCTCTCTCAGCGCAGAGACCTGAGCTCTGTCACCTTTTTTGGCTGCCATGCAGTCATTCCTTGCTCACGCAGAGGCAGCGCAACCCCACGTCGCTGCCTTCAGCGCCGTGATGGGTGCGTGAGGCCCCTCACCGAGGGCATCCCAAGCAGGAGCACTTCTGCGGCTTCAGATTCAGCCACTCCTTGTAAAAACACAGAAGCGAAGGGAAAACCAAAGCGGTGAGGGAAAGTATCCAATGGCAGAGATGTGGAAGTGGGACTTGGGTCTCTGCCTGCTCGGTTTTTTTGGGCTTCCTTTCCATCACGTGCATTTCTAACCTCTCTGAAACCAGGGAGCCTGTTTTGCTCGCGGAAACGCAGCAAAGTCCAGCTTTGCCAAAGCTCTCGGCTGCGGGGAGGCTTAGGTGAACAAAGCGGCTTGTATTTTTTGTAAAAGTAATAATACAATGGTGAGTTAACACCACGGTGAATCTGCACTGATGCTGCTAAAACGTCCTGTGTCTGGGTGGTGGTTTTCAGTTGCTCATCATCAATAACATCCCTGGTGGCTCCTCTGTCTGCACTGGTTGTGGGCTTGGGGCTGGACCCAAGCAAAGCAGCTTCTGAAAGGGCTTGGGTGAACGTTTTAAAGGCAACCAGGAGTCCTTTGTGCAACAAAACAGCTCGGCCTTCCCCTTTGTGTTGGCTCCCGTGTGGGTTATCTTTAGTGCCACAGCAGCAAGGAAGTTTGGAGACACGTAGCAATTACATGGCAAATCCTATCTAACCTTTTCAGGCTGGTGAGAGACGAGGGAAATGTCCCATGATTGCAACAACAAAGGCAAAACCCACCAAAACATTGTCTTTTAACTTGAGCACATTTTTCAGGAGAATAAATGAAGGTATTGTTCTTAGCGGGGAGCCAAGGCGCAGCGGTGGATATTTATGAGAAAAAGGAGCGCGTCTGGGCTCGTTCCTGTGTTTGTGAGTGCAAATCAATCTCAACGTGAAGGGATGCTGGCGGTGGGCTGAGTGCATTAGCGGCCTCGAGCGCTCTTTTCTGTGCATTATCTGCCACAAGACGTGGTTAAAAGCCGTGCTGCAACTGGATCCCATCCATTTCGTCTTGGCGAGAGCCAGCAGCCGTGCTCCTCTCTAGGGGCACTGAAACCCAGCGCTGACCTTGTGCTGGGGGGGGATTTTGTAGTTGGTTTGGGTTTGTTTCTTAAAGCGGTCGCCTCAAAAGGAGATGTTTTCCCCTCTCTTTTGAAACTTTACCCAGCAGGTCTTTTATCTGTCTGATAAACACACGCTTCCCAGTTTGTTCCAGACCGTCCTCTGGTCCCTGATAAAAGGTGAAGGTTTGGGTTGTCTTTTTGTTGAAACCACCCATTACGTGGATCTCAAATTCTTGGAGTTGTAACACAACCCCAGCGCGGGGCTGTAAAACCTGAGGAGCCAGGACCCGACACCGGCTCTGGTGGCTGCGCAGGGGGCAGAGCCGCTCACGGTGACGCAGGTGTGGGGAGGGCCTGATGTTGACCTGGGACTCTCCGATTCACCCTGAAGCTGTCTCCTTATGTGAAATTATCTGGTGGTGACCCCTCTGTGATATTCCTCAGTAGGTGCAGGGTTGCTCAGAGCTGTATCACAGCATCCCAGGATGTCAGGAGTTGGA
>NW_010170960.1:0-5178 GCF_000695765.1 Mesitornis unicolor | reverse complement strand
GGAGGTTCAATCTGAACATGACGGAAAACTTCTTTAGTGTAAAGGTGACAGAGCACTGAACAGGCTGCCCAGAGAGGTTGTGGAGTCTCCTTCTCTGCAGACATTCAAAACCCGCCTGGATGTGTTCCTGTGTGACCTGGTCTGGGTGATCCTGCTCTGGCAGGGGGGTTGGACTGGATGATCTTTCGAGGTCCCTTCCAACTCCTAATATTCTGTGATTCTGTGATATCTTGTAAAGATAAAGGTCTGCAACACTGAACAAGATAACTAATTTATGATGTAACAGTTCAGTTATGTCACATTTGATATCGTAAAAGAGATACACTTTTGCTCAAAATAGGCAAATCCAAACCCATAATCACAACTAACCAACCTAGACCAGAAGAGTTGATTTAAAAGAAAACTCAGTGTTTTTCAACATACATGAATATGACAAGGTCTTTAAGCTGATATTCAGGTCAGAATACACAGTTTCTTTATTAATTGAGACTCTCCAGGCAACAGTGGTACAAGATAAAATAAAATGAATGGCATAGAATCTGCTATTGCCTGAAGCACCTCAATTAACTTTCCACAAAATATCCAACTACACACTTAAAAACAGCATTTTATGATTTTAATGACAATATTCTACATTTCTGATGTGGATAAATTAGTTTAAAGACAACATATTTCAAGAAGATTAGAGATTATTATGTCCTTGCTACCTAGAAAATAAATTGTTCCTGTACTCTCCAGCATTTGCCAGTTCCATTCGTGGCTCATTTGTGATGGCAGCTCCCTTTTTGCTTCACTTTCTGTGCATCTTCCCACCATACAATTACCAGGTATCATACTTTATTGTTTAACATATGCTGAACAGTTGACCCTACCAACTGGGAAACAAGTCCCTTCCTTTTCAAGTCTCACTTCAAGTTCAATTAATCCTCTAGTCTAACACAGAAGTACTCCGCTCACCCTCCCTCACCACTGACTGAAGACTCCCTGAATTTCTCCCATTCTCTTTCATGGAAATAAGTCTAGGTGAAGCCTGTGAGGAACTGATCAGAAAACTGGTGCAAGCTAAAAGGAAGAAAAAAGGCAGGAAAAAGAAATGCATCAAGGTCAATTCCAGCCCAGATCAGTTCCTTACTACAGTTCATGAATGCTGAGCTAGAATAATGGCAGAAGATACACAAGGCCAAAACCAAAAGAGCAGCAGCAAAACTGTGTATTTTTGGCAGCTTGAATGTTTATGCCAGTTTAAACCATTTCTAGATATACAGTGTTTGTTTTGCTTGATGGCATCCTCTACCACCTTTTACTATTTGTGCTACTGAACTCACACAATCCCTTTGTTTACCACCACAAATATTCATATTCTCCCTTTTTCAAATAGTGTAAGCCTTTTTTTACTGATCTTCACCTTTCTGTGTTGGTTTTTTTTTTCCTTTGAGGAAGAGTACATTTAATACATCTCCATAGCATTTTCTTTTTTCTATCATTTTTAAGCTTTCCAGATTGCCCTTCAATATGCAAAACTATATAAAAACACAGAAAGGAAGTTAATTCAGGCACAGCTGTGTCTCCATTGTTTCTAACATTAAAAAAAAAATCTCCAGTCAGAAATGTGGCTTTCATACCTGTGTTTTCAGCAGGTCTTAAATTGGCTAGAGCAACAATCTGATGCCCAGCAGCAACGCACTGCATCATATTATAACAGCTGTCCTTCCCACCACTGTAAGAAAAACAAAATAGTGGCAATTAAAAGTACTGATAAAAGTTTTAGCCCCCTGCAAGTTTTGCCTAACTGCTTAAAAATTAATATAATGAGAGCTGGTTATAAATTTTTGAAATAAAAAAAAGGTTGCAAAGTATTAGCTGTAGAAGGATGGTTTCATCATACAGTGCTTACTGTATATGTACAATGCCTACATACAGTATCCATAGAGCTCATTATTATTAATCATCCAGTTTATCTTATCCAGTCTCAGAGTTTCCATGAAGAACAGTCACTTTCACTGGAATCCCTTCAGAGCAAGGCCTGCCTTCTACTCCAGACGAAATACTCTGTGCATCTTAATAGGTAACTTGGACTTTAAAAAAAACAATACTTGCTCCAGAGAGTTGCCAGCATTAACAATCTTTTTAAATGAAGACTGTCACGTTAGGGATAACATTTATCCTTCATGGGACACTTTGCCGAAATTTTAAACACTATAAACTTACTTCCCATTCTCAACAGCCATAATTATTACAGGCAGTAGGTTTTTCTGACACTTCATTGAACATACATAGTTTTTACTGCATATAACTGCAAATAAAAATAATTACTGCTGATTTAAAAAAAACCTGGAAAACAAACAAAACAATATTCTCCTCTGAGGCCAAGAGATGACAGTCTGACACACAGAACACAATTACTTTTTACATCCATTCAAGAGCTACTTGAACCTTTCCCACTATCAGTGAGGAAAGAACCGTGCTCTCCTGGTATAACTGAAATATAGCATTTTTCATGGATTTTAATCACTATCAAAAGGAATATTACAGACTAACAATAAAACTCAGAGTGCTCCAGGATACGCACTGCTTACAAAATCCACATTCCGACTCACAGCCTTCATATTACAACTGCAGGTGGTGATTCTGGGGAGCTTCTTTAAATGCCAAGGCACAAAACCCAGTCCAGGGCAGGAACTGGAACAGAGATCTAGACCAGCTCTGTAAAGCTGTGTCTTGCCTTAGAGTACCAGACAGGAAAGCAGAGAGTACAAGCAGTCCTTGCTACAACAGACCATCAGTTTCCTTGTGACCACACTATTATCAACAAACTTCTTCAGCACTTCCACAAAGTTTCCACTTTTATCCAGCCCTCTGTGAAAGAGCTTGAGAGCGCATTACAGGAACATAACTATACAGTTATTCCCCTCAGTTTCTGGTTTTTTTCCATGCTAAAATTCCGTACGCTGATCTCAATTTGCTGTATTACTCAAACCTAAAGTAGAAATAGTATAAATAACACGGCATCCTTTCATACTTAACAGATTTTCAGAAAACAAATTTAACATTCCTATGTTTCAGTGCTATAAAAGTAAATATAAATACGACATATTTATTCCTTTAACCTGACATTATTCTCAGGTATAACGACAACTTTCTTCTAACCTATATATGGACAAAAAAAAAAATAAATCATATGTTCATTAATTCTGGATACTTTACTTGATAGCTTGAAAACGTAGATAGTATTCACATAATATGAAATTTCAGGCTTAAGAGAATCATAATGAGACATGAGAATGAGAATGACTTCATTCTAAAACATCAAAGCTTCCCACTAGTTCCAGTTTCAACTCCAAACACAACTTCAGGAAAATAATTCTATGACAGTAGATAATTTCCTATGGTGTTTATAGCAGCTCAATATAATTTTTTAAAATAAAAAATTAAAAAGACATTAGAATAAGTCTAATAATATTTTTAATTAATTAATTAATTGAAAAAGATGAGACTACATTTAGATATCCCACATTTGACTGCCGATTACTTGACTGAAATTTGTAGAGTGCTCACTGGATCCCATGCTATTGTTATTTCCTGTGTTACTGTTACCTACAAGGCCTTCTAATCGAGCTGTAAAACACAGGACGGTTAAGACCAATGAAGCCAGACAGCCCATGCTGTGGGAGGAAGATGGACTCGGCACAGTCCTAGCCTGGCTGTTGTCTAACAGACTGTAACCAAAAAATAGCTTTAAGGAGTTTTGAAGGCAGGTACTGGGGTAACCTGGGGACTCCACTCAATTCTCATCACAGAAGAAAAAATACAAAGCCTTTTTGTAGAAAACTGTACCAAGCTGGGCCACAATCAGGGTTAGTTTCGACAATGTTGCAAGTATGTTGTTAACATGTAGACTTACAAACAAAATACCAGGAGAAAAAAATACATGGCAACCATAAAGATACGGCTCTATGAAAGACTTCTGAGCAAAATTCCTTTCTATTGACAAGTGTAACCATTTACAGTAAGAAAATTCTAGAAGAATTAAAGAGTTCAAAACCATCGTATTTCAGGTAGAAGCCTGGCTTTAAAATGCCTATGATTTATCACAAAACATAACAGAGGGTTTACCCCATAAATACCACCTTAAAGCAAGACTGTTAACTTTAAGTGTGGCCAACATTTCAGAAGAAAAAGAAACAGGTTAAAGTAGTTTTATATATAATCCTGACCTTTTCAAAAGCAAGAAGCACTTTTCAAATACTTTTCTTCCTCTCTGATCTTTGAGGTTAGCTCTGTTACAAAGATTTCAGACACTTTGATGTCTCTTTAAAAATCTTCTTAAAACTATTATTGAAACTAAATCCATGCTTGTAAAATTGCCCATTAAAATAGCAATTGTGTTAGGAACCTGTTTTTAGGATTTTATTTCATCCTGCTTTTTAACACATTCCTCTGCTTAGAGAATATCAAAATAGGTAAACTTGGAGGACAAAATCTTAACTATAAAAAAACAAGAAAAAGCACCAAAACTGATTTTCCTATTCTGTATTTAAGCAAATCTTGAAAAATGTAGATAATATTTGCTGTACTTTTTTCCTCTTTGGATGATGTTTGGAGTGATTTGCAATTGTTGCAGCCAAACCTCAATTTCAGGAAGATTTGATACTAGAAACTGCCTAAAAATATTTAATACATTAAACGTTAAAACTTAAGTAAATAGTTACTGCACCTAAAAATTGAAATACACTGCTCACATCTGCACAATCCTTTTCGATTTACAGATTTCCTAGATTGTTTTTAAATTAACTATTACTTTTCAAGAAAGGAACACACCTGCCCTCGTTAGAAAAAGAAAACGTTAATCTCTTTCTAAAAGAATACAAAAAAGCAATTTACAGTATAATAACTGCAGAAACTGACCAAAAAAAGTGGCAGGAGGCCGGGGATGGGGGGGCAGAGGGAGGACAAATACAGCAGCCCCTGACAAGAAGGGCTGTTCAACTCTATTTAAACGGGTGAGCTTCATCTTTTTAAAAGATTTTGAAAGAAAAATCTATCATTACGAGCTCAGAAAAATTATCCTAAGACAGCTTAAACTATTCGGAAAGGAAAAGCAGTTGGAAATTGCAAACAAGCAGAACTCTCTCAAACGGAGAAGCAGCCCACCGATACCCCTCACCGCCAGGGACACCG
>NW_010170959.1:324-15767 GCF_000695765.1 Mesitornis unicolor | reverse complement strand
TGTGTGTGTGTGTGTGTGTGTATATATTTTTATATATGTATGTGTATATGCACATGTATGCATCTCTGTGTATATACATGTATCTATAAATATATGCGTGTGTGTGTCTACACATATATATACAGATCTATACAGGGAAATAGCACCTGAATTGCATGGAGAGGAGGGTCAGACAGAGTTAAAGCAGAAAACCTGCTGAAAACCTTGTCTTTCTGCTGGTGAGGTGTGAGTTTGCTAAAAGAAACAGGAAGGAGAAAAAAGAGTCCTGGGAACTGAGAAATGCATGTATTAGTACTAGAGAAATACAGACATATATGAATCACTGCTTCTGGATGATCTCAAGGTATACAAGTGATTTCCCTCCCACCTCTCCACCCAGGTAATTTAAGAGAAAAGATAAAAGAGAAAGAGTAATGTAAAAGAAATGTAAGAAAAAACTGCTCATGTTGTAATTTTTTCAGAAGAATCCATTAAAAATATATTGTGCTTGTTCAACTGAAATCAGCTTTCTGACAAGGACAAAACCATTAATGACAGAATAGATATTTTCTTTAAGTAAAAGTAATAAAATGTCCATTTCTCAATGAGAAGTATTTTGAGAAAAAAAAACATCAGCCTGATTTTCTACTATAGCACAGCAGTTACTACTGAAAACTCAAAAGCAACCAGAGATCCATCAATATATTAGCAAAAGGTGAATGTGGTATTGATTTTCAGAAGGAAAACAAAAGTAAGAGGTGGAAGTGCTTCATAGCAAAATAAATCCTTACAAAAAATGAAAGAGTCAATACCAACGAAGTTATCATTGAACACATAAAGGTAAAAGAAATGTAGCATCTCTGGCACATCTCATAAAAAATAAATCCCCATGGAAAGTTATAAATATGGATATATAAACAGAATTATCAAGTCAGTAAGTAAAAGGTATTTGCTAAATGTTATATCATAAGGTATTTTTTTTTTTAGAATAATAGAATCATTAAGGTTGGAAGAGACCTCTCAGATCATCAAGTCCAACCGTCAACCCAACCCCACCATGGCCACTAAACCATGTCCTGAAGTGCCACATCTACACGCTTTCTGAACACCTCCAAGGATGGTGACTCCATCACCTTCCTGGGCAGCCCCTCGCAGTGCTTGTCTGCTCTTTCAGTAAAGAAATACTTTCTAATATTCATGGACCTCTATTTTTAAAATATTAACTCTTTCACAAACTCTGAAGTAGAGTTATGTGTATGATAGAAGTCAGTTGTTTGTGATCACTCATTGGAAAGAAATCAGCTCTCAAGCACTGATGAACTCTTTTTTTTGTTCTCTTGAAATGTTTCTGCAAGATAATTTTCCTGGTTAACCTTAGTAACGGTCTCGTAAGTGTGACGCTTTTGCCATTTTATGGTTTCTTTATTGACATTCTTAAAATACACATTTAGCATGGCAAAGAGATGTAAGAGTGCTGTAGCATTTAAGTAACTGATCACATCCCAGAAAGAATCAGTCTAGAACACATTAATGAAATTTGCTAGAAAACCACAGACCAAAATATGTTTGCATTAAGTATTTCTTGAAAATTTTCAAGTCAGAAACAGATCAGTAACAATCAGACTGTATGTACTTAATGAGGGAAAATAAGAAGCAAATTCATTAATAAATTATTCACCAGCTCTGCTCTCAAGTGTATTGAGAGCTGGCAACAAGTTCATGGCAAAGTGTAATGCTAAATAACAGCACATAAAACGGAGAGGCACTATCAGGTAGCCTAACACAGAGATTAGTGGTAGGTCCTGACTTAGTCAACATCCTCATTAATGATCCTAAAAGAGGAGTAAACAGAAACATAATTAAATCAGTGGATAGCCTGGAGGAACTGGGCATGCCAGCATCAAAGAAAGTGGAATAACCCAAAATAGATATGCAGATGTCAAATAAAGTAATGTGGCAAGCTAAAAATCAAATGAAGAAAAACTGTCCATGCATATTTAAGAGGAGAACCACAAGCATGTCTCAGGTTAATTTTCCTTTAATCATCAACGCTGACAGCCAGGTGTATCACAGCAGCTCCATAAAAGCCAGTAGAGCTGGCTGAAGGAAGCATGAACCTCTTTTCAGCAGCTGATGGATCCCCTCTTGTTAAGGAGGGTGGCAGAGAGGGCAAGAAGAGGTCTTTGGTGTTGTATTGTCTGCCTTGCAGAAAGGCAGCAGCTCTTCTGACACAACCTACAGCAGGTTACCAACCCCTGTAAGCCAGCCCTATTGATTATACTATTAGTACTTTTAAAAATCTCTAAAATTACCATTTGAAATGTTTGGAGGTGGAGGAGCCAATAATAGCAAAGGTATATTCATAAATCTGTATGCTTGAAATCATGCACCTAAGGGTGGTAAATTAGTAAATGACTTGCAGAGCGTTACTTGCCCTGAGTATCCCACACCCCATACTGAGAAACACATTGCTGCGGAGGCCTCAAAGTGCTGTTTTGCCTGCTGTTTTCATTAGAAGCCATTCATGTTTTATTTAGATAGCTTCAATCAATGTGTATCTCTGTTTTATTTTTCAGTTAAACCCTGCCAGCATAATCAACCTCGTCTGCAAATTGCTCTGCATTGTCAGTAAGTGACAGCCTTTCAGTATTGTAAACTTTGTGTAGTTAATTGTTCTTGGAGAATAGGGGAATATTCCTTGGTAGCAGAGTAAACATTTACGTGACAATGCAATGGCGCTGTGTTTGTTTTTGAATACAAATTCATCTCACAGTTGGGTTTGGTATTTCTGCTGTTTAGTGACCTGTAAGTTGTCCTAGTGGGGGAAGCATGGAGAGGGAGACACTTCCTTGATTCTTGGGAAGTAGGTTGGGGACAGATGGGAAAGATGGATTTATTTATCTGGAAAAACTTGCTCTTCTAACGGGACGTACCTGGATATGTTATTAGTTGAAGATAGAAAGCAAGTAGTAGGAGTTAATTGCTGTTCTCAATGCAGATGAAGCTTGCTGATGGAGGTCCTCAAAGCTGTGAGCTAGGAGCTATGCGTTTTATAAACAGCCTTAAAAGAAAGACAGATTGTTAAAATTAAATGGTCTGATAATGACAAAGAAGTTAGGCTAGTGAGAACAAAGGTTGACCAAAAATTTACCAAATTATTTTTGAAGATGGAGAGGCTGGGTAGTAAACCAGCAGATGAAACCCAGTGGAAGAAAACGTAAAGTGGTGCACCTTGGAAAAAGTGATCCAGGGCTCAAGGAGTAAGTGAACCCTGAGCTGGTTTTAACTGTTGGGAGTGAGATCATGTGAGACGTCAGCTTAGTGATTGAGAATGCTGAATAAAATGATTGGAGGTTTCAAGGAACAGATAGAGAACAAACAGAAAATACCACTAAACTCCAGTACATAGTTCATCCACATTTTGACCACTGCATGCTGCTCTGGCCCCTTCACCTGCAAGCAAAATATGATGAAAAATTCAAAGACTGACAAAGAGGACGAAAAGTGTGAGGCTGTTTCTCCATGACAAATGAACCAGCAAGCTATAACTCTTGCTATGGGTCAGGTTTGACTGAGAGGAGAAGGGGTTGTCTCCAGGGACTACAAGGCCAGGAGGAGCCAGACGCAGAAGAAACCCATGGGAGTGGTGGACTGCAGTCTCATCAAAGCTTTCCCATGGGTGCTAAACATCTGCGTGGCCTCAAGGGATAAACAGCTCCAGCTTGTGTGGGACAAATCCAGAGACCATTACTAAATGTGGAAAAAAGCCCTCCACATCTGATTGAAAAAGTCTGTGAAATGAAGATGGGTGAGAGAGCTCTTGGGAGAAAATACCGCAAATGCTCATGCTGTTCTTGCTCCCCCATAGCCGTGTGCTTTGGGGCACAGCTGGAGCACACGTGTGATGGTGGTGGATGTGTGTGTGTGTAAGCTGTGTCCATCCAGAACATGAACCACGTGCTGCTTTTACATCATCTGAAACTGAGCAGCCATGTCTCCCTGATCAGACCTTCTCTTTGAAACGATGAGCAGCTTCTGGGACTTCCTTCTGTGCTCGCTTCCTGCTTTTACAAACCTGAACATGGCTCTTGGGAAGCCCTGTGGATTGGCAGCCCCAGCAAGTTAAAAAAAATAGACATGATAATATATAATAATCACTGTCAGAGAAGGACTGGAAAGAGAAACTGAGAGCTTAATTATGACTGCAAAGGAATGGGGTCTTTGTACGAGTGATGATAAAATGAAGGCGGAGGAAAGGAGAGCATAGGAATTGCGGTCAGGTTTTGGAGGCTATTGGCAGTTTTGTTTATGATCATACCAATACAGCTGGAGATTTTTAAAAGGTGCTGCCTTAAAGGCTGCCAAATTGTGCATCATACCTTCTGCAAGAGCCACAGAATCCAGGAAGCTTCAGTAGAACAAGATGGTAATAGGAGATGTGTTGCAATCTTAGTCCAAGTAAGAAACATGCATAAAAATCTCTCCGAGTTTGGATTTTTTTTGTTTTAATTTGCCATTAATGGCCATAAGGTACATGTTAGCAGTTCCAGCATGGTGGCCTTAGACAGGAAAGAGAGAGACTGTATCACTGTGGACACTGCTTTTCCACTTTTATGATCATGCCAGATTGAGAATGCAGGAGAAGACAAACAGCCATGATCAGAAATGACACAGAAAGCAGAATTGCAATTGCTTAAGTTACGTGGGAAAACCAGTATAGTGCTGCATACACTAGAAACATAAATCATGGGCCTTCCCCAAAACCAAGCCCTGTGGTTATTAGTAACACACATATAGAAATGCATACTCCTGTTTAGAATTTCTATACTATGGATAAAAACCTGGCTGGTTTTCATAGACATTGAGATGTAGCTTTCTGCAACAGAAAGAGCTCCAGCCTGATGAAGCAGGTAGAGCTGTTCCTCTACAGGTGACAGAGTTTCAAAAGCACAAGGCAAGTAACTTACAGCTTAGATTTGAATTTATGGTGGATGTCATCCAGGATCATCACAAAGTAGATATTTCACTGTTTGCATAGTATTTGATGCTGTTTGCATCATACTGGATGCTGTTCTCCACTGCCATATCCAGGGTAACCAGCTCCCAGAAACAGTCATGAACAAGTATGTGATGGCAGGTAAGCAACACTGAAAAAAAGAGCTGTACTGGGGTTCCTTTGCTGCACAGATCACTTGAGCAAGTTGAAGCTGAGTAAGATGTACCAGAGGAAAAGAGTGTACTGAAGAACACGAGTAGCTGGATGCTCCGTGCACCTCAGTGCTCTGAGCTCAAACCGCTGTAGATATAACACCTAAAGTCAGCTGAGGATTGAGCCTAGCGGCACATTGTTCTGAAAAGCTCATCTTTGTGATTGACTCCAGTTTTCAGATGCTATTGTGCTCTTAAGATGTAAGAAGTTGCCGGCAGCTGCCTAGGTTTTGCTTTGAGGGCAGAATTGACACCATCTCCAGGTCATTTAGAGCTCAGTGGTTGAGTGCTGAAACAGGAATTTGCTTCTTTTGTTTGTTCCTCCATCTGAATGTCTTCATGGGCTGCAATTCTCCACAATGTGTAGTACTGAAGAGCACAAAAGATGCATGAAAGGTAAAATTCCTATAGTGGTTTGTTTGGAAAATTAAGCTTAACTTCTATCATTGTTAATGGTATTTGGAGGTTTGACTGTGACCACTGAAAGAGACAGGATACACAAATTTGCCTGGCCATTTACAGGGGCCTGATATTGGATGCAAATACCCAAGCTGTATTGAGTGTCACATCTGAAAAGCAATTCCAATGCTTGGACCTTATTCCCTGCCTATGGCTCTAAGCATCTCTTCAGTATAATGATATTCATATTCTCCAAATCACTATGCTGCTCTCATCTTGGCTCACCAAGAAGCTGTTGTGTATACTAATCTGTGTGACATGTCCTATACATTAGGGTGTCTGGCTTAATTTGGAAATCATCTTAAAATGCATACTTGAATTATTGATTGTGCAGCTCGGAAGATGAAATAGGATGGGGTGGATTTCAGAGTCATGAATAATAAGCTCCTGCCCAGCCAAAGCTACTGAGAGATGAGTTCAAGCTCAAAGAGATGCTACTGCTACATGTGACATACGTGCTAACATCAGGCTACCTACAGTCCTTGCTAATTGTTTCTTATTTTTCTTATTAGCTGTGCAGAAGTAGGGATTAGTGTGTAAGGGATTTAGGAGCACAATTCCCACTGCCCTGTGGTGAAACCTGAAAACCTCTCCTGAAATCTCCTAAAGATATCGACGGCTGTCAGATATCTATTTGTCTGAATAGGTGTTCTGAAAGGTCCTTGACCCCCTTTTCTTGTCTGCTGGTTGATAGCATTTTACAGTCCTGCCTGTTATCCTTTGTGCCAGACGTTAGCTACACCTTGCTTGCTCCTCTTTCCCTTTCAGAATTTGTTTCAGCAAGCCTTTCCCAGCCTCTTTCTTCTCTAGCCCTAATGAGCACAAAACTAATTGGGTTCACCTCTAACATCCAAGACTACCCAGGACTTGAGTTGCCCTTCTTGCACCGTTACCGTGTCAGTACCTTGGTGATGGGGCTCCCAGCACATCCCAGATGTGGGTCCACCAGCCCTTTCTGTGTTCCAATCATCTCTTCTGGTTTATTGTGTGCCTCTGCTGGTACATCTCGGTGGTTTTTTGTTTGCTTTCTCTTTGGCCGCCAGACACTACGCTAACTACCTAAAGATTAGATCTCCCATTTGTCTCGGATCATTTTTCTGTGACCCTATCAGAGGAAGCATTAAAAGATTTATAAAATGAATGTGTGAAACAAGGATGTGCCAATAAACTGTACGGAAGGGGGTAAAAACATCATTTCAGTGTCTGCTGATATGAGTTAAAAGAAAATGTACTTAATAAAAAATCGTTCTACTGATTTCTGAAACGGAGCCCAGGAGGCAGAAAGATCATGGAGGAGACCAAAAAGATCAATTGCATGTCTCTGCACAACAACCCATTTCTTAAAGCCTTGACTTTTGGTATAATCCCTTTGGCTATGTTTTGACCCAGTCTTATTCGATTTATGGGGTTTTCTCTCATTAAATTGTATGCATGAGGTTACTGCTCAAGACTTCACCTTACACATGTTTCACTGAAGAGACCTTCTGTTGTATTTGGCACAAACAGCCCTACCTGCTTTTATCATTTGAAATTTTCGAAATCTGCCTTTGCATTATTGATTTTTTTTTTCTTTTTGGAACCTGATTTGCTCCTAACCATAGCATTTAATCTTCAAAATAATTAGGATCATTTTACCACTGCAGTGTAACCTCAAGTGAGAAAGTTAATTTCCTATTCGGTTTAGGATTTCGCCATTAATACCATGAATACTAAATTCATACCGCAGCGGTCAAAGTCCTCCGAGAGCACCTTTAAAACACTGACTCCTTAGCTGCAATCAATTCCTACTTTTGTTTCACAAATGGCTTTAAATCTTCTCACTGAGTCGCAAGAGAAGTGGTATTTTCCCCTGGTTTCTTCTCTCCATCCTGCCTGCCAGGAGATAGGTGAGATAAGTGGTTATGGATGATACCAGCATTACGGGATACGTGGCTGAGAGTACTGCAAAAATGCCGTGCCCAGCTGTCCCTGAGGGGCAATACAATATTTCTGCCAGTAGCTCAAATTTCTCTCAAGCTCAGCAAGCAATGTGAACTGGAATCTTACTCTTCTGGATGTCAGCATAATTCATCCTGTATGCTAGTGCTGTGATGGATGCTGGGGTGGATTTCCTCCTTTTCTTTAGAGATTAATAGGTCAAGAGAGGTTCTCCTTCCCCTCTACTCTGCCCTGGTCAGACTGCATCTGGAATGTTGTGTTCAGTTCTGGGTCCCGTAGTTCAAGAAGGACAGGGAACTGCTGGAGAGAGTCCAGTGCAGAGCCAAAAAGATGATTGAGGGAGTGGAGCGTCTCCTGTGGGAGCTGGGTCTCTTTAGCTTGGAGCAGACGAGACTGAGGGGTGACCTCATTCATGGTTATCAATTTGGAAAGGGCGAGCGTCAGGGGCAAGGAGCCAGGCTCTGCTCTGGGATGTCCAATGCCAGGACAAGGGGCAGTGGTCCCAAGCTGGAGCATAGGAGGTTTAACCTGAACATGAGGAAAAACTCCTTTACTGTAAGGGTGGCAGAGCATGGCCCAGGCTGCCCAGAGAGGTTGTGGAGTCTCCTTTTCCGCAGACATTCAAACCCCTGGACGCATTCCTGTGTGACCTGGTCTGGGTGGCCCTGCTCTGGCAGGGGTTGGACTGGATGATCTTTCGAGGTCCCTTCCAACTCCCAATGATCTGTGATTCTGTGATTCTTCATGGGCCATGTTGGTTTCTTTTAGTGTGTAAAGGGTCTGCAATCCTGGCTGATGGAGTCATGCTAAGCTGCAGCATACAGCATATCACAGAATCACAGAATGGTTTGGGTTGGAAGGGACCTTAAAGCTCCCCCAGTCCAACCCCTGCCATGGACAGGGACACCTCCACCAGACCAGGCTGCTCAAAGCCCCGTCCAACCTGGCCTTGAACACTGCCAGGGATGGGGCATCCACAGCCTCTCTGAGCAACCTGGGCCAGTGCCTCACTATCCCCATAGAGACGAATTTTTTCCTAAAGTCTAACATAAATCTCCCCCCTTCCAGTTTACAGCCATTCCCCCTTGTCCTATCACTAGTTACTGCTGTAAAAAGTCCCTCTCCAGCTTTAAAGGCTTCAAGGGCCCTATAGATTAAGGCAAATACATTGGCTTCTTAAGAAGTATGGGTACCAAGTACCGACGTGGTGTTATGCTGTTCATTTCTGAAAAATATCTTATTTTCCTGAATGTCGCAAGAGTAAATCAAGAAACAGCCCAGAAATTACTGTCTGCCTTATTTGGTCCTAAAAGTCATTCTGTCTCTTCTCCCTCTCAACCCCAACCGTTGCTTTTGCTGTTTACTGGATTTCTCCTGACTTCTCTGAAGTTTCCTGACTTGCCAGCAGCTGCAACCAATCAACCCCTTTGCCTCCAAATTCTCTGCCAGTCCCAGGGAAACCTCTCTGTCGGCATGGTTTATTTTTACTCTGTTATTTCTCCTTCCTGTTGTTTCAGCAATAACTATGTGGAGGGGCATTTAATTGCTCTTTCCATTTCGCCTGGCTGCAGCATACTCAGCCCACCCATCTGCTCTACCGTGGCTTCTGGATCAAAAACCTCCCTTTTACAAGAGCCAGTTACATCTTCCGGCCTAACCGACTGACACACAAAGAGATACTTGAAAATATAACAAGACTCAGCTCAGAGAATTCATGAGTTCAAATTAATGAGAAAAAAACACAACCCAAGTTCTTTAAATATCGTTTCTAGTGACAATTTTTATTTTCACCCACATTATTTAAATACTGGAACAACAGAGACAGGTCATGCTTTCCAAACGGTTGAAATCACTTGAAATCGTACAAGAAGGCTGTATTGTTAGGTTTAAATTAAGCTAAATTATTAATGATTTTTGTGTCTAATTGCTTTATTAGCTCTACTACAGACAGATTCAGGTCAGCAGTTCTTACGCAGGGCCATCTTGCAATCCACATCTGAGTCACCAGTCACCACCAGTCTTCTGCAGTGCATTTGCATGTCCTTTGCAGTTTTAATGGCATTATGAGTGGGTTGGATCTGGGCATGCACATCAGGAATGGCAGTTTGCTGGGGCTAAATATCACATTTTTCAGGGCAATGCCTTATCTTGAGCATTTCTGCCAGGATGTCTTCCCATGTCCCTACTGATAAACTTCAAAAAGTGGCTGGAAAGCCACTTGGCAGAGAGGGATCTGGGGGTACCGGTTGACGGAGACTGAACATGAGCCAGCAGCGTGCATAGGTGGCCAAGAAGGTCAATCGCATCTTGGCTTTCATCAGGAATAGTGTGACGAGCAGGACCAGAGAAGTGATCCTTCCCCTGTACTTGGCACTGGTGAGGCTGTACCTCCAATAGTATGTTCAGTTTTGGGTCCCTCACTACAAGAAGGACATTGAGGAGCTGGAGCATGTCCAGAGAAGGGCAGCAAAGCTGGTGAGGGGTCTGGAGAACAAGAGTTATGGGGAGAGGCTGAAGAAGCTGGGGTTGTTCAGCCTGGAGAAAAGGAGACTGAGGGGAGACTTTATCACCCTCTACAACGCCGGACGGGAGGGTGTAGCAAGGTGGGAGTTGGTCTCTTCTTTCTCATAGCTAATGACAGAACAAGGAGTAATGGTCTTAAGTTGTGCCAGAGGAGGTTTAGATTGGATATGAGGAGGAATTTCTTTACTGTATCAGTTGTCAAACACTGGAAGGGGCTGTCCAGGGAAGTGGTTGAGTCACCATCCTTGGAGGCATTTAAAAGACGGGAGATGAGGTGCTGAGAGACATGGCTTAGTAGTGGATGGGTTGTGGTTGGAGTAGATGATCTTAAAGGTCTTTTTCAACCAAACTATTCTGTTCCTATGATGGAAAGACAGGAAACCCATCGTCTGCTGCAGAAGGCAGTGGGATTAATTATACAGGCTGCGAGGAAATACGTCAACTGTCAGTTAGGGACTGAGTGCCTCATGATACTTTTTCTCCATTGTGTTGCTCTGATGGTGCCAAGCTACTGCAAAGCTACTCTGCCATGGCTGAACCTACCCTTGGAGTTGAAAAGTCTTCTTTTGATGTTCCATGTTTTCAAAATAGTACTTTATTGCATTTCTTATCTAATATGTGGTGTATCTTTTGTAATTTCTTTGAGGCTATCCTCACACAGTACTCAAATGAAGGTGAAGTTACTTATCAAAAGGAAGAGAATAAAAAAAAGGGAAGAAAAAATTGTACTAATTGCCCACAAACCAATCATTATAAATCCCCAGAATATCCCTTGTTACAGAAAGAAAACTGAACAGTAATGTGAGAAATGCACCATTAAAGTACTGAAAGAGTCTTACCTCTGACCTGTATTTGATTCTTATGAAAGCAAAAATCTATGAGAAAAATGCAGGATGTCTTTTAAAACCAGTTTAACTCCAACTGAATCTCCAAAGACTAAAATGCTTTAATCAGATTATGGAGGTATGGCAAGATGTTCCTCCACAGCGACTGAAAAGCATTATCACTACCACTCTTTTGAACATTAGAAGCCGTCATACCTAGGTTGTTTCTTCCATCTCCCGAAGGATCTTCCCAGATTCATACAAGACAGCAGCATCACGCCTGGCCTGACCACCCAAGGTAGCCCCAGATGTCAAAGTCCCTGAGCCAAAGCCATGTGGGGCTATGGGGCACATGCAGGGAGAAGCAGGATGGGGTGGGAACCTTCTGCCCCTAACTGGAGTGGAAGCAAAGGGCTTTGGCATGCTCAGCACACCCAGCGCAGCACAAAGCAAACAGCTTGAGATGATGCTGGGATGAGAGAAACATCACGTTATCAGTCTGACTCAATTTTTAGTAGTCCTCTCTAGTGCTATGAGGAGATAGTCCAAGTTTGAAGAAGTATCTCCAGCTCGTCTTCGGCGCCAAGCAATCGCTGCCCCTGCCTAGCCTGACTTTTGGATATTTACCTCTATGTGCATCTGAAAACTAACAGTGCTGAGGTTTCCTGTGGTAAAATCGCTGGGTGAGATAGATATCCAAAAGTCAGCCTAAGTGCATGCCTCGGCACTGATTTCTGCGTGTGATCTACTCCGTATTTTGTAATTTTGCTCAAGCCTGGTCCAAACAATCTCACCTAAAATCTCATGCCTAAAAACGAGTGTGGGAAAAGGCAGGATGCAAAACCATTAGATAGGAAGAGACCTCTGACTGCTTTTCTACACCAGGGCTGCAGAGGACGTGAGAGGGAGGAAGAAGGAAGACAGAATGTGGAGTTTGTCAGGGTCTAATTCAGCGTTACTATTTAGCATCCAAAATCTGATTGCAGGGATTTTATGATGGAAACATGAGTTTATGAGGGATGAGCTGAGTGGTGCTGGCTCTATAGCAGGACACCTGTGATGTTTATTTGTAACACTCCAGTGTTTGTTTCTTACGGTTGATGTGTTTTTGTCATGACAGTACCTCAGACTGGAAAAAAAAGTGAAAAACAAACAAGCCACGTAATACTTGATCATGAAGTAAAGAAATCATTGTGAAATACATTTTGTGCTGGAGAACTAGTTAAAAAAAAATAAAAGGCAAGTCTGCAAAGCATAAATGTGTATCAATGAACTAGTGCAGATGACACGCATCTCTGAGAATAAGGTAATTCATTACAGGATGTAACGGCTCAGTGACCGTTGTTTATGGAAGTTCATGAAAATCTGAGAGAAAGCCAGAAAGCAAATAGGACACAGATCTTCAGAAAGAGAAGAATGGAGAGGAAAAAAAAATAAATCAGAATCACAGGCAATTACAGTCCACTAAAGCTGATTTTAATTCATCGTAAAATAATTAAACAATTATTAAAGCTCCGCCTCTACCTGGGGGTTAATCCAATAACGAGCAGCAGACGACACAGGCACTGTGGAGCCAGGGTGGTGCATGCAGCTGATCCTCCTGGAGAAGAAAAGAGACTGGTAATCCAAAATATTGCATACATCTTCAAATAATGCATCTTGAAATGATTATTTTAATTTTTTTCCATGGGAGAAAGCATTCAGGAAAGCTCTAAGGCTGCTATTTGGTTCTGTTACAGGTTTTCCGGTGCAAAATCCCACGCGGAATTTGAAGGCCTGAGGGCCGGCCGCCTCCGCAAGCAAAAATACCTGAATGCTGGGGTGATGGATACGGAAAAGAATAGGAGTAGATTATAGAGAGTCTTACAAAATGATGGAGCAGCACAACAAATCAATGCGCTTGGGGGCTGCCAGCACAGGTGAGTTACATCCTTCGGCTGCAGAGAATAACTCCTCTTTGTGTAATCACACCTGGGATCTGGCATTAAATTGCAATACCTCATTACTTGGCCTCACCAAACACGGCAGAATTTGAGGGAATTCAGACCCGAAGAAGAAAAATTATCTGCTTAGAAAGAGTGATACACAAGGCGAGATTAAGTAGCTTAAATATATAGCTTATCTAATCAATAATTAAGCAAGGGAAGGATAATGGTTTAAAAAATATGTAAGAGGAGGATAATTATTTTGGACGATGCATGGTCCCAGTTTAGCTCAGTCCTTAAAACACATGTGCGTGTCCATCAGCCCTGCAAAACACCGACGTATGTGATTTCAATGGGGCTTAAGCACATGCCTAAACTTAAGCACGCCTGGAAGTACTTTGATTAATTGGGTCCATAACCGCAAGCAATGGTATGAAATTAAGAAAGGGAAAAATGTAGGCTGAACAGGAGGAAAATCTTCCAAACAATAAGATCCATGGGACTGAGGAGTGAGCACTCGAGGGAATTGGTGGAAACCTCGTCCCTGGACACCATTCAGGTTTCACCGGACAAAGTACTGGGAAAATCTCCTCCAGGGAATCATCTTGCCGTTGCCTCTGGAGACCACAATTGCACGACCTAAGGTGACTTTTCTGTCTCTTCAGTTTTTCCAGGCTGGCTCACAGCATCGAGCCCGAGACACGATTTTAATGAGCAATGATAGCGCGACAGGCTGCTGGCCTTGCGAAGCTCTTCCTTGCCTCCCTCCACAACTCGCTGGGTTGTTTTTTTTTCATCTTCATTATATGTGATGCTACGAGAGAGGAAAAAAAGAATAAAATCAAGCTTTAAGCCTAGTGGTACTTTGTCTTTTCTCCGCTCGCTGACTAAACATTGATTTCATTCTCACCTCTGCATTAAAATGGAGCTTAAAGATATATAGCAAATCTAATTCCAACTTGTAGGGTTTTCCTTCATTTCCAGAGCATGTGTGGTGAATACCATCAGAGTTGTAACCCTATCTTGGAGAATCTCATATCTCTGAGCATCCCAGCAGAGGCAGTATTAAAAATTTGTGGGGTTTGGTGGTGTTTTGAGGTTTTTTTCAATCCCTCCCCCCCCCGATGGCTTTTCCCACTAAGAGGGAATGATTTTGGTAAGCCAAATGCAAGATCTGAAACACAATGGCTTTTTAATTGCTTTATAACCTACTTTTTCATAAAGTAAACATTTGTAGAAGGTTATGCATCATTTACTTGGACTTTTGGGGGTACTTTGCAGCCTTGAGGGAAAGCCCAGGTGTTCTCTAACATGGCTTTGCAGAGGTCTACTGGAAACGGAAACAGTTGAGACAGATCTGTTATAAGTTTTTAGGGTTTTTTTCCCCCCAACCCTGAATTTCACCACAGTCAACATTCTTCCTTTCTTTTTGCAGTGTCAGTGGGCCTTGATTTTATTATTGGGAAAACAGAGCATTTCTGTTCATTGGTCTTAATTTTTCATGGCACATCAATGCATATACAACAGCAGTTCTTAACCTAAAATCCATGCTTTTGTGGCTGTCTCTCTAGCGATGCAGCTAGAAACACACGGGAGGGTTTTCCTGACTTGTGGCCTGAGTTAGCAAGCGAGATTAATTCATTCCTTTATCTCACTGAAGATGATGGTCTTGCAAGGTTTGTGCAGTCTCCATCATTGCAGATCCTTAAAAGCTCATTAAAGAAACATCTGGACTGGATAATAAATGGATGAGGTCTCCCATTGGGGTGGACCCGGTGGCCTCTTTTGGGTCCTTCCAGCTCTCTTGGCTACAGGAGGTTTTTTATGTGCAAAGCCAAGAGTGCAGCATCTTCCCAAACAGGTTTGGTCACTGGGATAAAATGTGGCACATCGCGCCTGCTCAGGTGACTGGAAAACTGTTTGTTTGGGGTTTTTTTGTTCTTCTTGTTAAAAGTGTTGGATTTGTTTGCGTCGTTCTCTCCAAAACTAAAAGCAAACAGGAGATAAATATTTATCATGTTCCAGCCAAACACCTTAATTTCCAGAGGCCCCTTGTTAGCATTTAGGATAACAAATGTTAAAACAAAGGGAGATTTTCTTTGTCCCAGATGTCCCTGGCTCTCCGGAGATCAGGGGATTCATGTTTCCCAGCTCCCAGGTGGTCCCTGAGCCCCATCTCTGGGCTGGGCAATGGGGAGGGCATATGTGCACAAGGCTGTGACTGGCTGCTTGGCTGGCGACAACAGGCAAGCAGCCAATCAGGAAGCAGGGAATCCATCAAGGAATCAGTCTGATCCTGATAGTCTGACTGTGATTGGCTGCCTGGGAAAGAAGCAACAGGCAGAGTAGCCAATCAGGAGGTGGGGAAACTAGCAGGTGATGATCCTTTGCTGGAAAGGCAGGTTATGATTGGCAGCTTGACTGGGAACCTCAGGCTTATGGCCAATCAGGAGACAGGGAAATCAGCAGGTGATGGTTCTGTGCTGGAAAGGTAGATTGTAATTGGCTGCTTGGCTGGGGACAACGGGCTGAGCAGCCAATCAGGAGCTGGGGAATCCAGTGAAGAATAGTTCTAATCCTGACTGTG
>NW_010170959.1:0-293 GCF_000695765.1 Mesitornis unicolor | reverse complement strand
GATGGGCTCCCGGGGAAGGGAGCAAGGGGCAGAGCAGCCAATCAGGAGGTGGGGAAATTAGCCGGTGATGGTTCTGTGCCGGAAAAGCAGGCTCTGATTGGCTGCACAGTTGGGGACTGCAGGCCGAGTGGTCAATCAGGAGGTGAGGAATCCAGTGTGGAATGGTTCTGTGTCAGAAAGTCAGGTTGCGATTGGCTGCGTGGCTGGGGTGCAACGGGTAGCAGTGGCCACTCGGGTGGTGGGGGATCCTTTGCGGGAGGGCTGCCGCAGCCCCCCCGAGCGGCGGGGCAGGG
>NW_010170958.1:0-2460 GCF_000695765.1 Mesitornis unicolor | reverse complement strand
ACTGAGAGGTGACCTCATTAATATTTATAAACTTTTATGGGGCGAGTGTCAGGAGGAAGAGGCCAGGCTCTTCTCAGTGATAGCCAATGATAAGAAAAGGGGCAATGGGTGCAAGCTGGAGCATAGGAGGCTCAACATGAACATAAGGAAAAACTTTTTAACTCTAAGGGTGACAGAGCCCTGGCCCAAGCTGCCCCAAGAGGTTGTGGAGTCTCCTTCTCTGCAGACATTCAAAACCCACCTGGACACGTTCCTGTGTGACCTGGTCTGGGTGATCCTGCTCTGGGGGGTTGGATGGATGATCCCCCTGGCACAGGGGTTGGACTGGATGATCTTTTGAGGTCCCTTCCAACTCCTAACATTCTGTGATTCACTCAGAAACACAGGGTGGAAAGACACCATGCTGAGTCAGTAGGTCTACACCCATGAACCATGATCAAAGTCCACAGGACTCAAGACAATTCATCCATTCTCTTACCTCAAAACCTATGCACAGGCTTAAGCTTTTTAATTTTAAGCTTTAATGTTTTTGTCTTCCATGTAAAATCACCACAGAAAGAAACACAACAGTAAGAGCATAGCTAATCCTCTGGGTCCTCACAGTAGCATACAGATCTATGGAAGAAGTGAACTATGGTCATCCGTACTCTAGGAGAACAACAGCTTGGGCAGCCTGACTTGAAAGGAATTTCCTTCTTGACTCCAGAGCCAGCAACCTTTCTCAGTGCCAACCAACTGGGTAAGAAACCAGTTCAGTTCCAAAACATCTCCAAACAGCACCAGGAGAGTCGAGCTTTTCAACACAGTCAATCTTCAGTGCTTCATAAGAACATACGACCCTACAATGAGCTTACAGTGAGGGGAGTAAGACTGGACAAGACCAATATCACCCCTTCTACTGTCCAGCAAAACTCCAATGGCAGAAATTAATGCAGCAAATGCTGTAACTAAAGGTGCTGAAATTGGAGATGTTCACATCAGACATTTTCCCAGTACTAAGCCTTTTCTATTTTGAAAAACACTTTGGTTCTTTGCCTCTATTCTGCTAAAATTTTTAAGAAGTTCCACCACTTTAAAAGAAGTCAAAACTGCAAAGCTTTAAAGGGCCAGAAATCTTACTTTAGGGTATTTCATGAACTTGTTTAATATTTAAAGTAAGCTGTAATTTATTCTTCCATTGTAAAAATCAGAAAGACTTTGAAGAACCACTTATACTGATTTACTATATAGCCATACTATCATTCATTCTAAACAGCTCTTTTCACTTCTTTGTTTTTACCCCCAACGAATGGGATTTTACAAACAAGCGTGCTCACCAAACTCATGTACTCTCTCAATCTTCTTCTTGCTAGGCTAAAAAAACAATTTTAATTATCTCTGATGAGACAAGTTATCTATTGTCTTAATCATCTCCATAACCTCTGTCTACATTCATTCATCTTTTTTTTATTATGTTAACTAAAGCGTGCCCCATTCTAAACAGAGGCATTATGAATTCTATTTTCCTGTCTTCTGCTGAAGATAAATTGTGCTATACATCTAAAATCCCACTGCTGCTGTCAGACACACAGATGCTGCCAGTTCATGATCGCCCTACTGCTGACCAAGACACCCACCTTCTCCTCTCCACTTCTGCCCCTCATTGCAAAAGGCAGATAAAGGCACCAACACCTGGAAGCTTTGCCAAGCACACGTGCAGGCTTTGTACTACATTTCCCTCTTCTCTCCAGTTCAAGTCTAGCACAATACCAGAAACACTTTTGAAGTGCACGAACTGTACATAAACATAGACCTTGAGAGTTTCTATCTCCTTGCAGTTATTAGCACTACTGAGAACTGCAGTCCTCCCCTGGGCATTGGCAGCAATAAGCCTTCCCTCTGTTGTATGTCATTTTTCAGAATTTGCTTCTAATTTCCCTCAAAGGTTTGTTTGTTTTTTAATTTCCTTACGAAGAGCTGCTCTGCTAAATCTGACCTAACACTAGCACTGTGACAGGGCACAGGCTTTTATCCCTGGTTGTGCTGCCCCAGCCGCCCAGTCGCACTGCAACTGCATGCCCATAAACAGCGGTGGGCACCGCTCGTATTCAGGAGAATCACTGAAGTCCAATCATCATCCACTCGACTTCAGAAAACAGATACACCTATCCTCTCTGCACCAGATTTCATGCAAGATGCAAAGAGTATAAAGGGAGGAAGAAGCGAAATTACATTAAGGTGAGAAGTTCTTTCACTCCAGCACCTCTCAATTCTGAACTCCATCTCCCATCAGAGATCAACAGAGCAGGGAGGTTTTGGCATTGAGTCTACACATAGTCTCAAAATCAAGCAGGTGCCAAGAAACAAGTGAAAGTGTCATCCCGAAGGTTTTTCATCAGTCTCTCCTTCCTACCAGCTTCTCACTGCAATATGCAACTACAAGCTCAGCTAATGGACAGGCTGGAGAGTTGGGCAGGGAAT
>NW_010170957.1:0-7305 GCF_000695765.1 Mesitornis unicolor | reverse complement strand
CCTTCGGAGGAGGAGCCAGGGCAAGAGAAACGAGAAGGAAGAGAAACCGGAGGGGACCGGAACAGGGCGACGGCGTTGTCTCGTCCGGCAGCACCCCAGGGCGCGGAGGGGTCCGCACCCCAGCGGGTTGGAGCTCAGGAGCACCGCAGGACAAGGGGTCTGTCCGGAGAGGCGTTCGTGCGCCGCCAGGCTGGGTGCCCGGCACCCCAGGGGAACAAGGAGGCTCTCTCATCACCACCTCGTTTGCCAAGGAGCCACTGGCAAAGACACCAGAGAAAGCAGCTGTGTCGGGGAGCAAGGCCATGGTGCGGATGTGCTGAACCTCGCACAGCGTCCCGAGGGGCTGTGCCTTCCACGGTGGAGCCTGGCTAAGTTAACACCATCAGGCATAGGCGTTTTCAGCCAAAGCAAGAAATGCCCTGCGGTCTTATAAAGCGCTCCTGAATCACTCAGCACATCGCTCCATAATCCCAGCAAGATGCTTGCGAAGTTGTAAGAGATTTTTATGTCGTTGAAATTTCACCCCTTTTAACATTTTCTGCCCACCTCTGTCACATGTATTGGGCCACTCTACGTTTTTTTGGTAATTACATGTTTGCTCAAATAAAACTCCAGACATGAGAGCAAGAATGAAGAGACCAACCAACTGAAAATTATGTTTCATTCTTCTAAAGTTAGATTAAAAAAAATAATCAGAGATTTTTCCATTATTAATTCTTTCCTGAACTTGATACACAGCTCTTACCATAATACTAAAAGTCTGTCTCCTCTGGGCCAAGAAAAGCACCTTCTGTATTGTACTGCCAAAATAGCACCCAGTATCCTCTATTACACAAACACCAGCAGTTTTTAATATCAATAGGAAAGACTGTTGTTCTTACCTCTGAGAATCTAGATCCTAAAACTACAGTCGAGCACTTCCCCAATGCATTAAGCTGTTTTAAAACTGTGGCCCGTGACAATAACCTGATTTCGAACAAGAGAGAACTGTGTATGGATCTGTCATCTGTATTATCAGATGTCCCTACAGCTCACTTCTCTTAAAGGCTCACTGTGTTTTCCCTGGTGCAAGTCACTCCAACACTGCTTTTTGCTTACACAAACCAGAACAAATTATGGAAGCAAAGGACAGCTACAAGAAGTTCTTCTCTCTAGAGAAAAATGCATGTTCATCTGGTCCCTCTTTATCCAAACTCTTTAGGCCAAGGTTTCCCTGAGTGATTCTTTGATCCTATATCAACACTGCCCCAGCCCCAGGTGAGAAGCAGCACAATGCCTCTAGTTAGCATATGAATGGCATCCCATGCATGCAGATTCCAGCCAGGAAATATTCTGTGACAGCAAGGATTTGAAACAATAAGCTCCCATCCATCTGATAAATATCTACCGGTCTCCCTCCAAGCCCTCTGCTTTACCTCATCTAATTAAATGAAAGCTGATCCTCACTGGTATTCACAGTAGTAGACACACTAAGGCGTTAATCAGCTCAAGCTATTAGCTACATAATGTCCCTAAGGAAATTATAGGATGGAAAGGTCTATGCTAAAGAAACAATAGTTACATTTTTCCCTGTGGAAAAACTTACGGGACACTTGACTTAAACCAGATTTGTTTCCCCTCCCATTCTTTTATGGAGTTTGAGCAAAACAAAACCACATAGGAGTATACTTTTTTTGCATAACGGGATATGATTGCCTATCTCACAGCTCTGTCTTCTGCTCAGAAGCAGGGGACTCTGCCTCACACAGAGCTGCCAGGTGGAAGATGTTCCTGTTCATGGATGCAAGGTTGGTGGACTCCAAACTTCACAGCAGCACACTTGGCACTGAGAGCACACAGCAGCTTCTTGTTCTGTATTACTCTTTCAAAGCCCATTCAATCACACTTGGTCTCTTTTTGCCTAAGCAAAGGCTTATTCTGCTCTAAAAACAAGGCAACACCTCTCTTTTCCACACTCCTGAGTGTGCTTCTAGGGATGCAAAAACCAGAAGAATAACAAATGTTAGGTCAGCAAAAAAGAGACTCCACTTTCCAATACAAAGGAACAATACAGCTCTTATTTGTCTTGAATCCTTCATTGTTTGAAGTATTTCTTGCAATGGCTGAGCAGTTTCTCTTTTTCCTCACAACCGTCAAGCTTCCTTTCCCTCCCACAGAAGCAATCAACAGAACTTAAGCACATTGGGAAGAACTAGGAAACGCTGTTAGTGTCTCTGACTATGGCTGCTGCATTTGGAGCCCTGCTTATCAGTTGGAAATTCTTTGCGTGATTCCCCACTGCAAAAAGAAATCCTTTAGAGCTGTTTCACCAGATAATATCCATCAAAGAATAACAAACCAGCATATCAGTATAATGAAAGAAAGCAAATTTAATAAGGGAATTACCCAATTTCATACCTAACAGTATGAACGATAACAAAACACCATTTGTTTTTGAATATCAAAACCACATTGACATTGCCCTTTTAAATAAGTACTCCATGGACACTTACCAGTTCTTCTTTAATCAGAACATAAAACCAGTTTGAAATAAGCTTCAGCAGGGAAAGAATATACAGAAGACAGTAACAGACAAATTCCTCAGGAGCTATCATCGCTGTTAGTATCTGCACTGTCTGGACCATACCTGATTTGGGTCACTAGTGAAAATGAATTTAGGGATTCCAGCCCAGTCCCCCACAGGCATGTGGCCAAGCCACTCCCAAACTGGCAGTGTGCTCAGGAATGCAAAGAAAGGGGATGCTAAAGGTCACACTGAAGCATCTCCTACACAATCCTACAGTCCTAGAATTTTTAACTCCTTACCTTCAGAAATAGCACCGAAGCAGGCACTCACCTGGCCATTTGGAAGAATACCACATATGCTTTAAACTACCTGACACGGAGTTGAACAATATACTTCATATTTCAAAGGAGACACAGCAGTTATTGTAAGTTATGAAGTATTTCTCACTGCAGTGCTCCAATGGATATTTGGCCTATGAAGCTGATATACATACTGCAATTCCACAGTAATTTCTAAACTCTTTGGAATCCAGAAGGACAAGGAAAAAAAATCCCTCAGGATCAGCAAGAGCCATTACAAACCTAGGTGTTACCTACAAAAAAGCAGTCTTGCTATATATTCATGAAGAAAACAGGGAAATTTTTATTAACTAGGTGTTAATTCTGTCTCAGCTTCCTTCCTTGTAGAGTACACAAGGCATGAAGGCATAGCGAAGTGCCAAAAGTAGCAGACTGAGCAGCTAGTGCCCACAGACACTGTGGAATCTCTGTCCTTGGAAATTTGTAAGACCCAAGTGGACCAAGCCCTGAGTAACCTGGTCTGAATTCAGTGTTGGCCCTGCTTTAAAGCAGAGGTTGGACAATCACTTGGTTAACTAACTCCGATCTGATAAGTATTTAAAAAAATAAGATGGAAGACAGACCAGCAGTTCCCACTGTATCATTACATTGACTTCAGCCAAAAGTGACAGAAAATTTAGTTGCAGCATTTGCCAAAAATGCATTGGCAGTAAAGGAGAAATTAAACATTCCCTTGTTGAAATGAAAGCAAAGAAGCTTTTGCATCCAATGTGGCAGAAGCAAAATTGCCCCAAGTTTCTTACCTCCCACTCACGTGCAAGCTTCACAGGCACCTCGATGCCCCTCTTCTCCAGCTGTTCCAACTTGTAATCCTCGTATTTTCTGTATCCTGCATATCCCCCACCTGTAGCTACCAGAACATGGAATGGGCGCAGGCGGAAGACTTGCCCTACTGGAGCAGTATGAAGCCTCTTCCTTTCTGTAATAGGAAAAAAAACCAGACTTCAGGAAAGAGAACAACTACACAGTGAAGAAAAAGCTACTGTGTGCAGTAAGAGATGCCAGCTCAGGTGATAAAACCGGGATCAGAAATCTATGACACGGAAGGTACGTATAGATGCTCCTAAGTACTCCAGTTCTGTTCAGTTACTGACCAAGTTACTGAACACTGTCATCTGCGGTTTTAATCTCATCTCCCTCCCCCTAACATCCCTCCAAAATTCTTTCCCCTAAAATATATAAAATGAGCCGCCTGAAAGCACTATCATACATTCCAACTACGAGATCTTCCTTCTCATTACCATACAGAATAATCAGTTGCTGTGGAACAATCTCTAGTACTGTGGAGCTTCGTGATTCCCAGTCATTAAAGCTTTCATTTTAGTTAGGGAATGCCCAAACTGCACAGCTAACTGGAAGAGGGAAGGAAATTACGACCTGCTTCAGCATAGGTTTGGTAAACAGGAAAACAGGCACATTTCTGCTGAAATACAGGTTACCATATGGGGGGGAAAAAAAGACATCTAGTATTACGTTTATTTGTTACTGATTACTACAAAGCTCCTCCTGTGTAACACAAGCCTTGCATGTGCCCTGTGAGATACAGGTACAGGTACACCGCACTGTCACTAAGCGACAGGACAGCCACACAGGGCAATCACAGCGGTGCAGAGTATTTCCCCTGCAAAATCTTCAGAGAAAACAAGTATTTTCAGGATTAATAATAGGCTAGGGAAGTATTAGACTGTGCTGCTTCCATCTGTATTCCAGTCTGAAGGCTCTTGGCAATGACTGTAAGTCACTACCAGACAGAGAAAACGCCCAAGGGAACCAATTCTCGGATACTGATGGGTGTCATTTCCACAACAATCATTAACATGGATGAGCCAGAGTCCAAAACAATGGACTGCATCTTGTTCCATCAATGTCAGGCTTAGGGTCTGACTATGAAAGGATGTATTAACAACCAAAAGAATTCAGTAAACACCAAATCTATTTCTAGCCAGGCACTCAGACAAAGCATAATTGCTTAGCAATCTGGGAAGCTTTAGCTAAGTAGTAGAGCTGATGAGAAGCATTCAGCTTTCTTCATCCACGATGATGCAAAAGGATGCCCAACAAAAGTAATTCTTGCTCACATTGTTTTACCAAAACAATATTTTTGCTCATTTATTTCATACATATGTGATTTAAAACACTGTTTAAATTATATGTCCCAAAATACACCATAATATGTAAATAGTTTTATTCTTACTGAAAAAAAAACAACCAACCCCACCTTATTTTCTGGGGGAAAAAAAACCAACAAAGACGGCAGCAACTACAGCTGCAGTTAAGATTCTAGAAAATATTCTGCCCTAAAGAACAATGCTCAGTAAAGGACAGGGATCATTTAGAACAGCTACATGCTTATAAAGAAAGCTTCATTTATTTTGAATTTACAAAGACTACAACCTTTCAACTTTGCATCACTGTGTCAACAGAACTGTCTGCAGAGGCCAGCAATACTCTTTAGCCCTAAATCCTTTAACTCCCTTCCCACCACATCCTTGGTTCTAAGTTAGCAAAACTGCTCAGCTCTTTCACCAGAGCTTAGCAAATTCCCAAATCAAAACCCCTCATCAGGGGATGCTTTTGCTTCAAGACCCTCTATTGGTTACACCAGTGTGAACATTTCTCTTCCCAAACTATTCGATGTTCCACTAAGCCACAGCAAACACAGTTTAGTTTGATGTCAATGATTCAAAGAGTTGACTTATCCCCCATCTCCAGCATCAAGAAAACAGCACTTCTCTAACTGATATCCAAAATACCACCCTTGGCAAAGGCATTGAACACGCCATTAAGCTATTTTTACCCTTTTTTAGTTGGCAAAATACAACTCCACACCTTTCAGACACGAATGAAATTCACGCAACAAGTTTACAAATGCCAAGAGAACAAGATTAGTTACTGATTCTGGCAACAAAACCATGTTGGGGCTGTTGAGAGATCTGAGCTGAACATCATGTTCTCTAGTGATACCAACACTGCCGCAGCTCTGGCAAGCAGCACAAGAACGTGAGGAGAGCTCATGTCTTGGCATGTGAACCAGGAGCAACAAGTCCAGGACAAGAGGAAAACGGTGTAGGGCTTTAAAGGTACCAATATATTTTTAGATGCTCTGAACCCTAAATGTGAACTCTTTACAGATAAGGCTCACCTCTTTCAGATTTATCTTAAACATTGAGAATATTCAGCAAACGAGAATAAAAAGTAACTATTTCCTTCTCTGGAAGAGATAAAAAAATACCCTCAGAAACATTAAAAAATAGAGGATGAAAGAGCAAACTGCCTAGTCGAAGGCATGCTCTAGTCTATGCAATCAGATGCAATGATATAAGTATTGCTTTGTTACTCTGACCAAATTAAGTCTCTTCTAGGAAAGGATACAAACACTTAGAGGAGGCTGTTACAAGGGGCAGAGGTAACTCTGCCCTGGTGAGACCACATCTGGAATATTGTGTCCAGTTCTGGGCCCCTAAGTTCAAGAAGGACAGGAACTGCTGGAGAGAGTCCAGCGTAGGGCTACAAAGATGACGGAGGGAGTGGAGCATCTCCCTTATGAGGAGCGGCTGAGGGAGCTGGGGCTCTTTAGTTTGCAGAAGAGGAGACTGAGGGGAGACCTCATTCATGTTTATAAATATTTAAAGGGTGAGTGTCACGAGGATGGAGCCAGGCTCTTCTCGGTGACAAACAATGATAGGACAAGGGGTAATGGACACAAACTGGAACACAGGAGGTTCCACTTAAATTTGAGAAGAAACTTCTTCTCAGTGAGGGTGACAGAGCACTGGACCAGGCTGCCCAGAGAGGTTGTGGAGTCTCCTTCTCTGCAGACATTCAAAACCCGCCTGGACGCCTTCCTGTGCAACCTCATCTGGGTGTTCCTGCTCCGGCAGGGGGATTGGACTGGGTGAGCTTTTGAGGTCCCTTCCAATCCCTAACGTTCTGGGATTCTGTGATTCTGTGTAAAACTAAAGAAGAGTTCTCTTCCTAATGACATCATTTGCAAGTCATCTAGATTTAAATCCAAATCAGAATTTAAAGTATCGATGGATTAGAGAATGGCTAAAGAGTTAATTTTATCTTTAATAACGTAAAGCAACCTTTTCTTCCATGTGCTCAACAATTTTGTTTTATGCCTCTCCACTTCCTAAAATTTTTTTCTTCTGTAATGCCTAACTTTGATTTCTAGACAACAAAGAGCTGCTGTTGCTATTAATCTGCATAAGTGTACTTTTCAATAATGAAATATCCATATATGACATGCCAGACAAAGGACTTGGACAGGCAAGTTAACCCAAAGCAATGGTTACAGAAAATGGGATCAATATCTCCGCTGGCAAGGAAACAAATATTGGAGACTCTATGTAGTTGTTATACCTATATATACTAATATACAAACAAATATTTATTAAAAACAAACAATGAGGGCCCAATATGCAGACCTGACCCTCA